>NC_058130.1:489229973-489275825 GCF_016433145.1 Gracilinanus agilis | reverse complement strand
GCCATAATCTTCTGGTATTCCTTTTCAATCTGGTCATTTCTGGTGTTCAATTGCAAGATTTTACCTTTTAAACAGTTATTTTCTTGCCAGATCTCTTCCATTTTCCTCAATCTCAGTTTTGAACTCTTCCATAGCTTGTGAGGAGTTTTCCTTATTTGAGGAGGGTCCGGATGCTTGTTTGTTCTCCTCCTCTGTTGCTCGGTTGTCTGGATTTTCTCTGTGTAAAAGTTGTCGAGTGTTAAAGGCTTCTTTTTCTTGTTGTTATTCTTTCTCTTCTGAGTTTCCTGAGTCTGGGTAGCCATCATTAGCCCAGCAGCTTCTCAGCTTTATCTTCTCGCTCAGTGTCTGTTCGCGGTCTATTGGTTCCTGAGGTCTGAGTTCTGGTTTTTTCCAAGGTCAAGCCCCCTGGTGGACCCCCTTACTTGATCCTCTGCAGGAGGTTCCTTTACAAGTCTCAGGGCGCTGCTTCCACAGTCGTATACCCGTCTGCACTGGTTCCCCACTCAGGTTTTCAGAGCTTTAGTTCCTGGCTGTGTCTGCCTCCACCCATGCCTCCGCCTGTGCCTGTGCTCTCAGCCTGCGCTGCTCCCACTCTGCTCCCACGCTCAGATTTTGCTTGCGTTCTTTGGCTTACTGGGGTCCTAAATCTTGCTGCTCTCAGGAACAGGCCCCGGAGCTGCCAATGACTCGATGGGTGCCCCAAACTTGCTCTATTTCTTTTTCACTGGCTTCAGAGCTCTAGATCTTGTGTGTGGAGGGGGTGGGGGTGGGGCGGTTGCTCAGCCCGCGATTTAGTGAGAGCCCTTTATAGCCTGGAAATGTCTCGATTCCACGTACCTTCCACGCTGTGCCCTGTTGTGGGGTTCCTCCGTTCATCTGGACTTGTTTTTATGTCCCCTTGAGGAGTTTTGTGTGTTTCGGTCAGGAGAGGTTAAGAGCTGCTTCTTACTTTGCCGCCATCTTAACCCGGAACCGATGGCCAAACTTTGAAGAAGCAGTTTTTTTGAGAAACCAGACAAAAAGCAGAAAAAACAACATAATATTTCAATTCAATTCAATAAACATTTATTAAGTGCCTACTATGTGATAGACATTTGCTAAGCAATAAGGATACAAGTGAAAAAAAGACAGGTCCTGCCCTCAAAGAGCTTATAATCAAATTTATAATGACAACACATAAAAAGAAGCTGAAAAGGAGGAAGAAGGAGAAATATAGAAGTTGGAATGGGGGCATGTTGTTCCATGGAATGGAAACCAAACAGAAATGCTGATGTAAAATGGAGAGTTAACTTGGAAGTTCTGCAAGTTCTGATCCCTCTCTAAAGCAAATTTTGGAGGAATTTATTGCTCTAGGGGAGAAATAATTCAGGGATTTGAGAAGGTTCTGAGTATCAAAACTGAGTCAATCATAATAGGGGGTAGATTTCAGGGGATTAGTTTATCCTGGAGGAAGACAGGATGTTACATGGAGTTGAAACCAAGTAGAGATACCAATAGAAAACGGAGATCCCTATAGAACTGGCCTATAAAATGTGCACAATGGAATTATATGTATTGTTCACCCCCATTATTTTGATCTTTCTGATCCTGAAATTTGTAACCAAATCTCAGACTACAGTATCTTTTATTTCTCCACAACTCCTGAGACTGGTCTTCATCGTTACTTTGAACTCCTTGTATCTTTGTGTTTTTCTTTTTTTCTTTACAAATTCCTCCTAATTAAACAGTAGAGTCTGGACTTGGGTAGGACTTTCCAATTATATGGGGGGAATACAACCTCTTAACTGTAAGATTGAGGACATCTTGAAATATACTACGACATGACTAGGTTTAAAACTATTGGATGAATTTCTTTTGGCTTTGAAAGGGCACTTTTCCATTCAAAGTATGAGGTAATTTGATTGAAATGAAGGAATAGAATTGTAGAGTGGAACCACTTTAACTTCATGTTAGAGCATAGTCCAAGAGCATAGTCTGGAAAGAGAATTTGTTAATTAGTCAATCAATCACTAAGTCTTTATTAAGCACTTAAAATGATCTTGGAATTGTGCTATCCTCTGGGGATACAAAGATAAAAAAGCTTCTATTCAATTTTGTGAGAAAATTCATGTATATGCATATATATATATCTTTGCAGATACATTTCTCTATAGAAGATTATAAAAGTGGTTTTGGGAGGAAAGATACTAGTAGATAGAGAGTTTATTAAAGGTTTCTTGAAGAAAGTGGTTCTGGAGATGAATCTAAAAGAAAAAAGATTCTAATTGGCCAAGGTGAGGAAAGAGTGCATTATAATTATGAGGAATGGCCTATGTCATCCAAGCAAGAATAGATAGTGACACAGAGATTAGGTCTGGAGTGCCACATGTGAGGGGCAGCAAGAACGCCAATTTGGCCAGACATATCCAATGTGGAAAGTGCAATAATCTATAATATGGCTGGAAAAGTAGGTTTGAGACAGGTTGTGAAAGAATATAAATGTCATGGAGGAATCTATATTTTATAAAGGCAATAGGGAGTCAGTAAAATTTATTGGATAGGGAAGTGATATGGTTAGAGAAAATCATTTTGCAGCTATGTGGAGAATGGATTGGAGAGGGGAAAGGCAATGTAGAGAGATCAATTATGAGGACAGTAGTCCAAGTGAGAGATGGTAAGGTTTGATTAATGAGAAGAGATTGAATGGAAAAGATATTGTAGAGGTAGAAACTGATTAGCTAAATGGGGTGAAGGAGAATGAGGAATTAAGGATAATACTGAGGTTATGAGCCTGATACTGACTAGAAGAATAACTAGTGCCCTGGAGATAATTGAGGAAGTTTGGAAGAGAGATAGATTTGTGGAGAAAACTAAATTCTGTTTAAAGTATTTGTTTGAGGTCTGAGATGAGTTTGAGATACCAACAAAATATCCAGTTTGAAATTTCCAATAGGAAGGAAGTTGGTTATGTGAGACCATTTGTGTGGCGTGTGTGGCACAGTGGAGAACGTGCTGGATTTGGAGTCTGAAGACCTGGGTTTTAAATTCTGGCCTTGCCCTGTCACCTGTGTGACATTAGGAAAGTTATTTAACCTCTCTTGGCCTTGGTTTCCTCCTCTGTAAAATGAAGGGTTGAACTAGATGACCTCTAAGGTTCCTTCTTGATCAAAATCCATGATCCTGTATTTGTATTTTTCACATCCTTTCCCTATAGGGACAATTAAAATATTCAAATGAAGATCTGAATTTCACAGCACTTCAAGAAACTAAGAACACTTAGGAGTGCTATACAAAGTAGTTTTCCTTAAACAATTACTTTGGAGAATAAAAAGTCTAGAAATAATTTTCCTGTAACAGATATGGTGTGCCTATAAAGATGTTAATTCCTAAATTAGGCTATATAAGAAATCATTCTCTTTATTTTATAGTCATACCATATATATGTTTTACAAATAATTTTAAATGCATGAAAGCAATGTCAAGGTTTAATGTGATTTATATAACACTACATTGATGAGCACTTGATACATGTTTAAAATTGGTTTATACTTTATGTTTAGATTGGCTATGTAATTTGACTTTAATCTTTAGTATATTCTCTCTCTACTCCCATCCCATCTCATTCCTTCTCTATACCCATAGCATCAAATATAGTGTTATACATTTTTGAAGATGCTCGAAAACCACACTAATAACTAATGGTGCCAATTATAAGGATATATTTCACCTTTTTCTCTCATAAATTGATGTCTTTAAATCTTATAGCACTTCCTTGGTGATTTAAATGTTAAAAGAATTGAAAATTTGGCATTTTCTCATTTTCAAAGCAATTGTTTTTGCTAGCAATATATCTTATTCAGGGCAGTTAGGTGGCACAGCAATAAAGTGCTACACCTGGAGTCAGACTCATCTCTTGAGTTTAAATCTGACCTCAGACACTTTCTAGCTGTACGACCCTGGATAAGTCACTTAACCCAATTGACCTCAGTTTCTTCAGTTTCCCCATCTAAAAAAGACCTGGACAAGGAAATGGCAAACTGCTCTTAGAATCTTTGCCAAGAAAACCTCAAATGAGGTCATGAAGAGTTGGACAGGACTAAATAACAGCACTCTTATTCCAAGACTATAGAAAGATATCTATGACTCCTATAGGCATCAATGGGTGGAAAAAATGGATATTTGATTTTACGTGTTTTTTAACACAAAAAACAGGCATATTCTTTAGGTTACAATTTCTTGAGCTTATTATTAGTAACAAGAGGATTTAGTAAGCGACCACACAAAGATTGGATAAAATCCATTTGTACACATTTAAATTAGAATTTCTTTTGCCTACATGCAAATTTAAATCCTGGCATTCCAGACTTCAAAAAGCATACAATTACAGTTAATATGTGTAATTATTGGAATTATAGGTTAAAATATATTTGAAAACTAATGGACTACTTGCATTATTATCTAATATACATCTAGAAGGAGGCAGGGCAGTAGGAATTTCTCTTTCTTTGAAATAACATTAGGCTCTGAAATGGAGAAAAGTACCTGAAGTTATTATTTTTTTAATTTTGAGTTTAATCATTAAAAAATTCACATATACATATGAAAGATTCTATATGAAAAAGGAAGATTCTATATAACAACATAAAGTATAGAATAAATTTTACATTTTTGCTTTGCTTTCCAAATTGTCCTGCTTTTCTGGACTTTCTAATGAATTTATATAACATTAAAAAAATTACACTATTTACTGCTTCCCCCCTTTTTTGGTTTTAATGTTCTTAATCTCTCTTCCCCTTAATTGAAAACTGAATGAGAGAAAGAGAAAGAAGAATCTTGTAACAAATAAACATAGTAAGAAAAATGAATCCACAGAATGACTATACCTAAATATATATAACACTGAGATTTGTGCTTATCACCATTTTCTCAAAATATGCATAACATGCTTCATCATAGGTCTTCTGGAGACATCGTTGGTCATTTCATTGATCAGAGTTCTTTAGTCTTTCGAAATTGTTTTCTGTACTATCTTCTCCTTTTATAGTTTGCATTCTTGATTCTTCTCATTTCATTCTATGAAAATTTATGCTTCCCCAACATCTTCTGAAACTGTCTTATTTGTCTTTTATGGAGCAATTATATAATATTATGTTCATGTTCCATAATTTATTCAGCTGATTCCCAATATTCTAAGAAGAAATCTAAGGATCCAACCCCCGCATAGGTTCTTCTGTTTTTGTTTTTTTTCTTCCTTGCTCCCTATAATACTTCCTTCAAGTAGCATCATTTGCTACTTGAAGCAGTAGCTACAAGAGGCAGAACAGCTTCTCACTATTCCCTCCATATTATTATCCTTCTTAATGCTTCCCCCATCTCTATTTGTTTCCTTTTTTTGAATTTAATCTAAATATATCAAACTTTGTGAATATGTATTTGTATTTATGTGTTTATCCCATTTTTGTTTCAAATAAAACTGAAGTTCTAATACCCACTTCCTTCCCTTCATCCTGTCTTCCGTATTTGAATTTTATTCTCATAAACTGCAAGCTATAAAAAAAGCTCCACCCATTTCCCCCTCCTTTCTACACTATTGTATTTCTCCTTTTATCCTTCCTTCTTTTCTCTCTCCTAGAACCCTTAGAAAAGATCCAATGTATTCCAAAGACCTCTATTTTTTTCTGCTTTAACTTTCCCAGTATTTTTTTAAGACATTAAAGTATTAAGAGATACTTATCTTTTCTTCCTTTATTAGAATGATACTACTACATAGTCTTACCTCAGACATTTACTAGCTGCATGACTCTGTGTAAGTCACTTAACCCTGTTTGTCTCTGTTTCTCACCTCTAAAATGAGCTGGAGAAGGAAATGGGAAACTACTCCAGTATCTTTGCCAAAAAAATCCCAAATGAGATCATGATGAGTCAGACACTACTGAAACAATTGACCAGCAACAACAATAATTACTTCTACATAGTCCTATAATTCCTTCCTATTTCCTTTAAATATATTTATCTTTCAAGGTTTTTCTGTTCTCTAGTCCTTCTGTTTCAAAGTTCTTACTTAGCTCTGGTCTTTTCATCAGAAATGATTAAAAGTCCTTATTGCATAAAGTCTACTTTTTTTTCTTCTGAAGAATTATACACAGTTTGCAGGGTAAATTATACTTGATTGTGAGTATAAAGCAAACTCAGGAGAAGTTAATGATCAGAAGGACCAGAAAAAAAAATTTCTGTGTAAAGGAGAGGTTTGTATTGATTATCAAAAGGTAGGATATTGCTGCTCTTCCTAATTGTTAGTATGGTGTCTCATAGGCAAAAAAAAAAAAATCTTGGTTTTAATATATATTACTAAAATATTTAAATGAAGAACCAGCTTTCAAATGGGATTTTGGTCAGCTTGGGAGATAAAATGATCTTTTGTGTGGATTTGAGGACTCAATTCTCTTTCTTACTTGTATAGGATTATGCTTTGCTTATGTAGAAACAGTTTACTGTTATAAAGAAATAGAGAAAAAGCTCTTATTAAAAATATAATTACAAATAAATGTAATTTTAAGGGTATCAAAGAGACATTAACTTCTTGGAGACTTCAGAACTAAGGTGTGATGGATATCTCAACAAATATTCCAATGCATGTTTTATGTTTAGCAAGAAGGTAAAACTATGAAAATGAGAAATCATATAAAGATTTATTAACTTAAGTATGATTTAATAAGGATTGTCAATTTCATGGGAGAAATTTGGGAAGTTACATTGTTGTTCATCTTTTGTTTTCAAAGAAGACCAATGATATAATGACAAATGATGTCTTGATTTTCATTTAAATTGGAATTAAAAAAAATTCCTACCTTTTGTCTTGGAATGGATATTAACTCTTGACTCCAAGGCAGAGGAATACTAAGGGCCAGGCAATCAGGGAGAATTAATTTTATAAGGCAGAGTTTCATAGAATTTTTTTTTTAAACCCTTACCTTCCATCTTGGAGTCAATACTGAGTATTGGCTCCAAGGCAGAAGAATGGTAAGGGTAGGCAATGGGGGTCAAGTGACTTGCCCAGGGTCACACAGATGGGAAGTGTCTGAGGCCAGATTTCAACCTAGGACCTCCCATCTCTAGGCCTGGGTCTCAATCCACTGAGCTACCCAGCTGCCCCCAGTTTCATAGAATCTTAAGCCTCACTGCCTCTTCCCAAATCCAGTGGCAAGACAAAAATCAAGATGACTGATGGTGACTTGGGATGCAGAGGTTGGCCTTGGTGTCTTTGATATCTTACCAAGCTCCAAGCACTCCATGTTGTTTGCTTTAGCTGCCGTGAAACAAGAGTTATGACTAAGTGAAAAAGAAGTCACTGAGAATCAGGAAGCTCTCATTTTAGCCATTCGTCAGAAGGGCAAAAGCTCATGAAAAGAGTTGAAGATACAACCAGGGCACTGAAAAGCTGTTTCTTTGGAGTTGTGGAAGTTAGGTATAGCCAGCTGATAGAACACTTCAAATGAGTGAATCTTGGTTGGCTGGAGAGAGTTGTTGGCCAAGAGTTCCAGTGAAAGCTATTGCTCTTTTAGCATCCTCTAGAATTAGAGAAAGGTAAAGCTTTGCATAAAGATTTTTGCTTTTTTACTTTCCCCTCCCCACACTGGCTGGAAAAGGAAAAGCAGAGTATCTTTGTGACTGCTTTGATATTCTGGTAAGAGGAGCTGGATTCCTCTGTTTTAACAATAAAACATTTGGGGAGAGAATAACTCTCTAGTTTGGTCTGTATAGCTCAGGGAGGACCAGTTTGATGAGCTTGGCAATTATCTGGCTTAAGAAGAACTTTAAAATTCACATTCTTATCCAAAAGCTAACACTTCTAAATACCCTTTTAAGACTGAATGGTTAATTGAAAGAAATTGAAATTTTACAGTTGACACTGGAGAAATATTTCATGTGGTACAAATAGACCTGAATGGACCAATAACAATGAAGTTTGCAGTCTAGTTGTGAGTAATTCCTTCTCGTGTGTTTTCAGGTCAAGCTCCTATAAATGGGGGACCTCTCTTTACCAGAGTTATTGAGTTCATTGGTGGAAGAGTGTAATATGCATTTATATGCATATTTTGGTGTATTTTTATTGTCTATGTATTTGTTTTAATATATCAGCATCTATTACATTATTCTTTTGCCTTATTAAATAAATGGTTGTGTTTGAGATCTAAAATTAGTATAACATTGTGAGTGCATAATTGTGTAAATATCACATCATGGTAGGATGCATTACTTTGTGAGTGACTGATTGCATAAATAGAAAATACATCAGGAAGGGCTCAAGAGCTAAGGTGTTGAGGAGGGGAAGAGTATTTCCTTTCAAGAACAGTACTCAGAGAACCCTAAGAATGCTAATGTGTAGTGGTAGTATCTCTCTGGGAATTCACACTCTCTAGTATGTTTGTAGGTTCAATTAAGCCAGGCAATTCGAGAAAGAAGTTAGGTGCCACATTTTGGGTTGTGGGGAGTGTGACAGGGTGTTTCTACTTCTATTTATGTCTAAATCCCAATTGTAACACAAATTAAAGGTAATTACATATAGAGGTTGTGAGTTGAGATCACTCCAATTATGTTGTCAACTTAGATACTTTCTTTTGTCTTTTTTTTTTTCTTTTTTGCCTTTTTTTTTAAACTTGAACTACTTTATGGAAGCTTACAATATTTTTTCCTTGATAGGACAGCTCTAGATTTTGGCTATCACATTCCTCAGATTTTTCCTTTTATGTTTTCTTTCAGGATTTTTTGTTTTATTTTGCTTAATAATAATTTCTTTTTCAATAAGCAAAATTTAGCCTTATCCCCCTCACTTCCCATGAAATCGTTGTTTTAAATAGGAATTCAGAGCACTCAGAGTTTAGAACCCTCTCTGATATCTCAGAACAGCATATAAAGGTTTTAACATTTGGGCCTTCATTGTTCCTGGTTTGAGGTCTGAGCACTGGAGCATTTTACTGTTCTGCACTTTTTCTAGCTGCTCCTTTAGAGGGCTTCCATAATCCCTACCTGGGGTGCTTTTTCAAGTGGTCCCTCAATTTTTATGCTTCTAGAAATATAGCCCTGAGGCCTCCATGTATCTCATCTCTGATTGTGCTGTCTTTGCCTTTGCTGAAGAGGCCCCCTTTCTTATTGCCCATGGCTTTCTGACTGACCTCTTAAGCAGTTCTAAGATGGAGGGAGACACTCTTCTATGGATCTGTCAATGGCTTTCTTGGTCATTATTCTGATGTAAATTTCAGGGATTTACTGGAGGAGATATGTTGGAGTTTGAGCAGTTTGCTTCTTCAGGCAACTATCTTATACAGAAATTGGAAAATCATATTTTGAGAATAGATTTTATTTTTAATTCCATACTATGAACACCATTTTTTAAAATTCACTTACAAAATCTAGAAGTTAATCTACTATTTTAGGAGTCTGGAGGCTTTGCTTAAAATTTTAATGAATCCTAGATTTTAGGAATTTGAACATAGAATATCTATACCTATGTTTCTGCATCTGTAAAATAGAGGTAATAGTAAGCTGACTATTTTAAAAACAAATCTAAAATCACCTTCATTACATGCCATTTTTGTTTTTTGATAACTAAATCTCTTGAATTGGGTTCTAAGATGGACAGTTATCTTTTGTCTATATTCTACTCACTAATATATAGCAAGAACTCCATAGCACAATATTTTTTAATCTCATGTGATGAAGATTTTGGTATTTACAAATCTATTACATTTTAGCTTTTATATAGTTCATGTCAAAATTGAAATAAAAGTTTTTGCAACTCTAGGAAGGAAGTCCTGACACTTGCTCTTAGTACCAAGAAATCAGCTCAGATCTTTCTTCGTAGCCACCAGAGTGTGTCAAGATATTAATATGTTGTCGATTTCTTTTTGGTGCTATTAGACAGAGAAACTAGAGATTCTCCTAAACATTATACAATGGAACATATTTTCATGATTTTATATTTCCCTGAAGTTCCGAGTAATGAGTATTTTCCTTTGGAAATTTATCATTAAAATGACTACTCAGAGATTCAAGACCTTGACAAAACATAGTGCCAATCAGAATATATAAAATATAAACAGCTCTGTTGGCTGCATTTATGAACTGAAATAGACCTGTTATCAACTAGTCAAATATTTACAATATGACAGCATGTAGGTGGACCTGTGCTAAATGCTAGAGTCCAAGGTCTAAGATCTATATTTGAAAAATGTATAGACAAACATTAGGGAATTGTGGGCTCAGCTAGCTTGGAGAAGGCAGGTCAGTACTTAAAAACAATCACACATGAAAAACACTATTAAAATTTAACTTGTATGGTGAAGTGGCCCTCTATTCAGAAAACAAAACAAAACTGCTAATTATGGCAGTTGGTCTGATGTCTTTTGTCTTTATAAGGGAAAATGGAACATTTCTGCACATTAGCCTGTTGTGGCAATTCAAATCTAATGTGGTTTAGTAATCAGTAAAATATTATATTGGAAATATATAAATTCCATTAAGTGCATGTATGCTCTTGATTTTAGGAGAAACTACAAGAAAGTGTGAATTCACAGTTCATTGTGGAATTCACACTTATCAAGAGCAGGGTTTCATCAAAGTATCATCTGACTAATTTGAAACATTTAACTTAATATAAAAGATTTAACTTAATAACTGTCTTTCAATAATTTCAAATAGAAACTTATTGCTTAAGTATAATTACACAAAGCATTCCTTGCATTTTTGACATGTTTGATGAACCAGAAGGTCGAAATTCGAATTCTCAATCTTCCAGATAGCCTAACCATAGCCATGCTTTCTTTTTGGCCTGGCTCAGCTCTTTTGAGCATTTTTTTTAAAAAGGAAAGCAACAGCACGTTTTTGCCTCAGGTGGGACTCAGCCAGCCAGTCCAGCCCAAACCACCTTGGGAGGTCAGGCCAGCCAATTCAGGCTTTTGGGCTTTGAAACTAAAATGCCGGAGCCCAGCCAGTGTGTCTCTGCTGCTGATCTCCTGACTCCTGACTTGATCTCCATTCCTGCCATGCCACAAGCCTGCAAGCATCCCGGTGCCTCTTCTTTGATCCAGCCTCTGGTGCTGCTAATCCTGCTAGTTCCAGAACCCGGAGCCCCAACATCGATGACCCCTGGCTGCTGCCTTTGCCAAGATCTTGATCTCCAGAGACTGCTTCAGCTCTGCCGCTAAAGATTTTGGTAGTATATTCCCCTTTCTCCCTATTTCTAGCCCTCCATGTGTTTCTCTAAAGACCTAATTTAGGCAACCCCCACAAGCTCTACACGAGGTATTTTCTACAAAACTGACCTAAGTTTTTCTCTAGCCCTGAACCCATGACCCAACACCACATGGACCTAGCATTTACCCTTAATGGGGCCCATGGCCTATTCACCCCCATACCTGCTCAGAACTTTGAACTGAGAGCAAAGACTGATTATTTAAAAAAAAAACAACTCCTTAAACTCAGCAGAACTCAATCAAAAGAACCTTAAATTGAACCAGGGGTAGACTTTAAAACCTCGGAACTGAATGAGTTTTATTTCTGTTTTAGAGAGACTGTATCTTACTGTATTTTGCTAATTAGTTTTGTAAATTAATCTTGCTTATTTCGTTGATTTTCCTGTTGCACTGAAGTTAATGTAGTTTGTGGCTGCTAGATTAATTCTGTTTATGATTTTATTGTAACTCCCAAATAATGAAAAAAAAATATTAGAACTGGTAAGAGGTTTTGACCAGCTGGTTATCTGATACTCATATTATATTTCCTAATTTATTTCAGGTTTCATTTTTACTGTAATCAACAACAATGCTATGTTCTCGTACCATCTGAAAGTTACACATTTTAAAAGTTATAAATTGCCTTAATTTTGTTTGACTTTGGAGAGTTTGGTGATTGCCTTGTGATTTAAATTGTAATTTTATGAGAGGTCTTTTAAAAATTTACTTTAGATGCTTAGTGCCCTTCTGTATAAATGATAAGGTTTTTATGTATTTATTTTAAAGAATTGTGGTCTTAAAGGATAAGCTTTATATATTTTATTGTGAATGATTGTTGTCTTATATATATATATATATATATATATATATTTTATATTAGTCTATGTTTTAGCCTCTTTTATCAGAAGGGTCTAGAATTCTTGAGGATAATTTAGACCAGAAGGTTTTTTTTTTTTTTAATATCAGGTTTTTATATGGAAGCAGTAACAGAATTTGTTGAGAAACCCTTAGCCAAGGTTTAAAAGTTGGAACAAGTATATGATTTTTTGAACATCATTGTTTATTGTTTTAAAATGTGTTATTAGAAATATGGTACTCTATTTGAATGTTCATTGTGAATCTGCTATTTTGTAAAACTCACTTTCTCTCACAGAAAATCTCATTTTTGGGTACCAAAACCCTTCTGGTTCTAAACTGTATATATATTTTTGATTTTTTAAAACATTTTTTTATAGAGCAATTGATTTTTCCTTTTTCTCATCTTGTACTGGAAGTACATATATAATCATTATTTATCCTTTTTTTTTATTCTACAGAGAAATAAGCTCAATGCAAATACCTGAGCCTGAGCCTGAGACTATGGGATTGTGATTTAATGCCTCTCTGATTCCAGGAGAAGTGCTGAGCCACATGGTCAGAGACTTGACTAAAGAATCTGCATGAATTGCAGGAGTTCTATGCCAATACTTGAAGGTCTTGAAAATTGGGGTTTGAGTCCTGGAGTCCCAGTCTTTTCTAAAACTTTAGAGGACGTGGGTCCCCTCAACTTAAATTCCTAGTGAAGCACCTAAGATTGGCTATCATTTAATGGCTCATTCCCTGAGAAGGTGCAGGGAAAAAATCGGATCAAAGAAAGGCATTTCCCTTATTCCTCTCTCTCTCTCTATATATATATATATAGAGTAAATGGCAATTTTTCTGTAGTCCTGGCCCTGAATGGGTTATAGCAAACTGTTTAAATCGCTTTCATTGGGCCTTGAATCAAAGGCCTGTTTATTTTCCCTACATTTTTTGCACATTTTACATTTCATTCACAAGTTAATTTTTTCTCTTTTTTTTGAATTTTATTCTTTTTATTTTATTTTTTTTATTATTTCTTTTGCCAATTGATTTCATGCACCCCCGTGACTCACTTAGCCATGCATCCTTGGCTGACCTTTTCAGGGGAGTTATGTGTCATTTAAAATTTTCCTCAGGGGGGGTGTGTGTTTATAAATTATAATCATAATGTCTGAACTATAATCTATATTGCAAGTCAATTTTTACTCCTTTAGAAGTAAACTCAGGGGGGGTAATGTTAATTCTCAGAAGAAAATGTATGTTTTGTAATCTATAATGTAAAGTTTAAATTCTTTGAGAGTAATTTCAGGATAAGGATTTTGCCATCTCCCCAAGAATCCAGACCATGAACCTGTTTGGTGAAGACACCATGAAGATTTCTGAAAAGCCTTCACTGGATCATGAAGTTCCAATTTGAACTTTGGGGCACAGTTGATCTGAACTATGGGGTTGGATGCATTTATTTTGAATGGACAGTTTATGCCAGAAAGGGGGACTGCCCCCTTAATGGTTTTTTGTCAATGTACCAAACATTGATTTTGTTCCTTCTCCCTTTTATCTCTAAATTATTATAAACTCTAATTTGATTATATTTTCCTGATCCTTTGGGGAGATTTATCTCCCAAAGGATCACAGGGGGGTAATGTGTTAGTTAAGATCACCTGGGGTTCTATTTGGAAGGATTGAACCTCAATATAGTGTTTGACAAACTTTTGTGGACCTGTGGGGGTCCTTAAAACTACATTTCCCATGGTCCAACGGGTTTCATGGGCTTGCAGTTTTGGATGACATATTCAAGGTGAGGGACTGTTTGAAATTAGGGGGAAGTGACTTGGAGCTTCCTGTTTAGTTAACTGAGCTCAAGGAGAGAGGAAGGTAAATGGCTGAGGTGAGGTTGGAATAGGTTTTTTCTTACAGGTGCGTGGTCAGTTTATCTCTATCAGCATGGCTTTTATTAAAATACTATTCTCCCTTTTGATCTTGGCCCTCATCATTTTTAATCATAACACAAGTTCCTGAAAAAGACATAACTAAAAATAATATAATTTAAAAAAAATTTTTCCTCACAGAAAAATTGTTACAGTAGGGATTCCTAATTGAGGACTCAATGTCCAGTTTTTTTGCAAAAAAATAGATTTTTATCAACATTTTTTTTTTTTTTTGCATTTCTTAGATTTCCTCTTGTATCTCTCCCCTAGCTCCTATATGTTCTTTGGCTTTGCAAACCTTCAAGTGCTATACAATGTTAGCTACTGCCATCTAGCATGCAGATTCAAGAAAGAAGGGTGGTGGTGCCAAACTGGAGGAGTGGAGAAGCTTACCTGTTGTAAATGCCTTTCAAAGATGAGATTGGATGAGTACCTATTGGCGTGCAGTACTGCACATCAAATCTCTATACAAGAATGGGTCTTTCTATCTAAAATGTTATAATAGATGTTTTTCAGTTGGTTAGGATTTTGATTTTACATAAAGAATGAGAAGATATGCTATTTTGGTGAAAGGAAGAATTGTCCTAGCTATAGAAAAGTGATTAAAATTAAAAATAAATATTTGAAAAGTTGAAATGATATTTGGATTTTGTATATCAAGAATAATTTAAAAAATAAGTACCACAGATTATTAGAACTAGCACCAATTTGGAGCCTCATGTTAATTACCTTGTTTATAAAAGACTGATGGGATAATTCAGCCAGGCAGAGCCAAATCAGTTATACATATTTAAATAAAGCATTACAGACTTCTGCTATTGTTGCATAAACAAAATGGATTATGAGAACATTTCCATTTGCAAATTTCTTAGTTTTATATAACAAGTACTGCTGAACAACTGCCTAAATTCTATCTTGTATGTTGTTTATATATTTTTCCTTGACTAGTTCTGATAACAGGATGCAGAGAATGAAAAAAATAACAAAACATTTTTTAAACAAGTCGTGTTTAGTGAGCACTAAAACAGTATGACATAAGCATTATTAAAATTTCCAGTCATAAAGGGACATGGCAAATGAATAATTGCTGCATTGTTGATCTCAAAAAAGTAAATTGGGAGCTTATCCTTCATATAACCTTCAGGAACCCATAATTCCCATGCTTCAGAAGGCATTATAACGACTTTAGCAACATTGTATGTGTTTATATTCATGCAAACCTGGCAAAATGATTCAGAAATAGATGGCTTATTGCTATTGTGAGTCAAACTATTCAGTACATCAAATCAAAGTATAAAAAGGCCATTTAAAATGATAGAAATAAAAATTAAGTCTAATGCTAAAGAATGGAAGCAGAATAATATTACCTAAAATAAAATAATTTGCGACAACTATTATGTTCTAAATAAATAGCTTCAGTGAGTGATATACATACACTGGAAGACTCACTGTTAGAGCCAGAGGGGAAACATGTCAAGCAGTAATGGAGGAAGGACACAACTGCAACTTTTCTCCTGGCACATTAAGACAGATCTCCTTGTAGTTGTTGTGTCAACCAAAGTATGTGTTCACCTAGCCTGAATCTTTCTCCTTCCTTTCTCTAGTTGCTTGTTTCCTTGGCATTATCTGTGATCTATAAAGGGTTCTGTTTCTGTTCTTATGGGACTGGCTCATCTTATTTGCTGTCTAACATGAACATGGACAGTGATCTGGGTTTAGGCTTTCCTCTGGCCCATATCAGACACAATGGAAGAGGAGAACAGCTAGAATCTGTATCAGTAGAGGCAGTAGTGACAATCATGAAGTCATTTATTTATTGAAATATTAAAGCAAAATATTTACATTGGGTGATTGGGGCAATAGTTGTCAAATATTCAAAATTAGTCTATGAGGAATAATAGTCCCAGTGTATGCTTATGTCTAATTTAGAAAATTTTAATTCTGTTTAGTTCATTTAAATGTTTGAGATTCTCCTGGTTTAGAATGAAAATGGATATGAAGTAAATTTTATAGAGACATTTTTCTTTTTGTTAAATGTCTTTTCTAGTGTGGGGAGGGTGAGGAAGGTGGGAGATACTTGGGAATTTTAATGTAACAAACAAACAAATAAATTTAAAAAAAGGAAAGTACTTGAAAATATTGTACTGAGTTATTGAAATATTATATTTATCATGTTTTCTGGCACATAACTGATATTAATGCAAAGTCCAATTTCAAAGAATACACAATTCAATTAATTTGTAGTGAGAAGATTCACTTTTTTTTTTTTAAACCGTTACCTTCCATCTTGTAGTCAATACTGGGTATTGGCTCTAAGGCAGAAGAAGAGTGGTAAGGGTAGGCAATGGGCGTCAAGTGACTTGCCCAGGGTCACACAGCTGGGAAGTGTCTGAGGCCAGATTTGAACCTAGGACCTCCCTTCTCTAGGCCTGGTTCTCAATCCACTGAGCTACCCAGCTGTCTCTGTGATTCACTTTTTTTTTTTTTTTTAAACCCTTAACTTCTGTATATTGACTTATAGGTGGAAGAGTAGTAAGGGTAGGCAATGGGGGTCAAGTGACTTGCCCAGGGTCACACAGCTGGGAAGTGGCTGAGGCCGGGTTTGAACCTAGGACCTCCCGTCTCTAGGCCTGGCTCTCAATCCACTGAGCTACCCAGCTGCCCTCACTTTTTTATAAAAGTCAGTTTCCTAGTCTTAGTATGATTTTTGGAAATGGATTAATTCATATTAAATTGTTATCAGATCCTAATTTTTAGGATTATGCCTTATTTGTCTGCTTCATGTGCACATATGTTTTGGCATGTATACACAGCTGGGTTGATGAAGCTATTGTTAGAAAGCTCAAGTATGTGGATATGACAGTTCAGTCTGAAGGATCATGTGTGAACAAGACCCTACTGTGAATTTTTGTGGGGTTCCAGATGGTTAAACAAATAGGGAATAGGACAGATGTGATTGGCTTTGGCCTATGTGTGTGGCATTAGGGAATTCCTCATAAGCAAGGGCATCTTTCTTTTGAAATAGTGATTGATGAACAACTAATCTCCATAGTGAATACCATAAACTATTAGTTTAAGAAAAAGATGAAAGCCTGGAAAGATATTTTATTGAATTTTGTATCTTCTTTTGGCTTACGATAATTGCTGATTTTAAAATACAGATTTGTTCTGAAAAATAATGTTTTAAAAAATGTCTGTCGTCCCACAGATAATCTGGTGGTTTAAACTGCTTATAAGTGCATCCATTCAGTCTGGCCAAACAACATGGCTTTAATTGCTCTTTTCAAGGTTATCAACAGTCTCTTAGCTGCTCAATCCAGTGGCATTTTCTCCGTCTTTATCCTCCTTGACCTCCTTGTAGCTTTTAATACAGTTGATTATCCTCTTCCTTCTCTTAGATACTCTCCTCTTTTTGCTTCCTTGAAACTTTTCCATTCCTCGTTTTTCTTCTATATGATTTTTTCAATTTATTTTGTTGATTCATCATGCACTCATGCATTTCTAAGCCTTGGTATCCTTGGGTCATTTTCCACTCTGTACTAGTGATCTCATCAGACTCCATCACTTCAATCACTATCTCTAAGTAGGAAAAAAAATCTATTTATTCATTCTTAATATGTTTCCTAAACTCTAGTACTATATCAATAACCACTTCTGGATATCTCTATTTAAGTATCTTGTAGGCATTTCAAATTCAACATGTCAAAAACAAAATTAACTGTCTGCCATTAAAACAACTCCACCTCTAAATTTGCCTGTTTCTGTTTTGGGAAACCAAAACCAAAACTCCCCATTGCCTAGATTCATAAACATAGCCATCTTTGACTTGTCCTTCTCTGTCATTTTCCCATATTTTCAACTATCAAGCTTTATTAGATGGTAAGCTCACTGAGGGTCAAGGACTGTCTTTTGCTTCTTTTTGTATCACCAGTCCTTAGCACAGTGCCTGGCACATAGTAGGTGCTTAATAAATGTTTATTTACTGATTGATTATCAGATCTGCTTCTATAACATCTTCTTCCTCTGTCTTTTCTCCATTCACAAGGTTATGTCCCTGCTTCAGGCACTTCTTACTTCTCACCATTGTAATAGTCTTCTAGTTGGCTTCTGCCAGTCTCTCGCCTTTTTAATCCATTATCTACATCATTGCTGCCAAAATAACCTTCCTAAAGCATGGGACCCAAGCATATTACTCCTCTGCTCAAAAGCATTTAGGGGCTCCTCAATGCTTCTTGAATTAAATATAAACTACTAAGCTTAGTGTTTAATGCACTACAAAATTTGAGGCCACTCTATCCTTGGGGCTCTGTCTTCACTATTCAGCATTATCTGCCTTTACTTTGCTTATGGTTGAGGCTTTAAAGAATTTAGCTCCTTTAGGGCAGAGACTTTTTCTTTTTTATCTTTGTATCTGCAGTACTACCTACAATAGGTATGTATAGAAAGAGTCTAAATCTTTTAGACTAATTAATAAATGCTTGTTGAATTGAATTGAAAAGTCTGTGCTATGAGAGCAGCTAAAAGAGAGGAGGTAAATTTTTTAAACTTGTCATTAAAGATCAAGAGTAATATTATTTTCATGGTTGCTAGAGTTCAGGCCACAGTCAAGGCTGCAAGGGGCAGAGGATGAGATGAGTCCAGTCACCACCTCCCTCTTAGCAGAGAGTAAGGGGCAGTTGAATGAGGAAGACCAGGCTGTAGTTGTGTGTTGAGGGGGATAAGGGAACCTTGCCTCTCAGCCCTATGTCATCCCTTGTGGTGGCAGCTCCCCACTTCAAAAAGGCTTCTCAACAGTGCCTAGTGTGTCCTTTGATCTGCCCTTCTTCAACAAGAGAAGAGATTCAATTAAGTAAGGTCCCTTCATCCTGACCTGGCACTGACAATGCTGTGTTGGGGTTACAGGGACAGGTAAAGCATCAATCAAGGGCATGTCAGAGATGTAAAGGGGGGCTTTCAAGTGGGGGGCCAAGTCCTCTTCTCTGTGCTGATCTCATTAAGGGGAGAGATCCAAGAGGTCATTGTCTTTGCAACCTTTCACACATTTCCTGCTTGGAAGGAGAGAGCTTGGTGATGGCAGGAATCTTAGAATGACAATCAAAGCTAGGGTTGAATCAAAGTCTCTTTCCCATATTGACTAGGAGGTGGGATCTAAGAGGCAGAGCCCCTTCTATTCTCAGCTGGGAATGGGGCAGGGCTTTCAAACAACCATTCTAGGGACAGCAGAAATGTGGGGGGGCCTATTCAGAGAAAGCCCTGGTCTGAGTCTTTTGTTGATATTCATCAGGGATCAGTGAAGATTAGCCTCTGCTGGGTCCAGTACACATCTGGATGCCAGCAGTCACTTCAGGTCCCCAGTGTTAGGGGGAAGAGAAGTACAGTGTATCATTATGCACTTTGAAGCAGACATTATGGGCATGTTAGGGGACAGCTCAGGGTCTAGCTAAGGAGCAGCCATTATCCTGTATATGTACATGCCAACACCATCAGTTTTTTTTTTATTCAAAGACATTTCATTTTCCCAATTATATGTAATAACAATTTTCAACATAAACTTTCTAAAATTATAAGATACAAATTTTTTCCCTCCTTCCCTTCTCTTCTGTCTCTCAGAGATGAAAATCAATTTGATCTGGGTTATACATGTATTATCATGCAGAACATACTTCCATGTTGGTCATTATTGTATAAAACCAAGACCCCAAAATAAAAATATAAATAATCTAATGTGAAAGATAATATACTTTGATCTGCATCTGACAGTTCTTTCCTTGGAGGTGGATAGTATTCTTTGTCATAAATCCCTCAGAATTATCCTGCATCATTGTATTGCTGAGAGTAGATAAGTCTTTCACAGTTGATCATTGTACAGTATTGTTACCAAGTTCAAGGTTCTTCTGGATCCTGCTTATTTCATTCTGCACCAGTTCCTGTAGATCTTTCCAGCTTTTTCTGAAATCCTCTAACTCAGTGTTTCTTTTTTCTTTTTTCTTTTAACCCTTATGTTCCATTTTAGAATCAATGCAGAGTTTTGGTTCTAAGGCAGAAGAGCGGTAAGGGCTAGGCAATGGGGGTTAAATGACTTGCCCAGGGTCACACAGCTGGGAAGTGTCTGAGGTCAATTTTGAACCTAGGACCTCCTATCTCTAGGCCTGGCTCTCAATCCACTGAGCCACCCAGCTGCCCCGTAACTCACTCTTTCTTATAGCACAATAGTATTGCATCACCAACATATATCACAATTTATTCAGTCTTGCTTACTTATATTAGAATGCCTAGTGCTTAGGCCAGTGCCTGGCATATAGCAAGTACATAGAAAATATTTTAAAACATTTATCTAATCAAATCTTATCCATTTATCTAATTGATGGTATTAGGACTAAAATTATTTTAAGAGCCATTAAGTAGAAGTAATCAATACTTTCATTATGGACTCTAACTATAGCTTATTTTCTTCCTACAATGATGCTAATTTATGTCTTTTCAAATTAGAGTTAATTTTGAGCCACTATACACACAACTGATGGCCAATTTCTGGATGTGCTAGAATAGAGTACCCTTTAGCATATTTTTGGTAACAGTGTTCAATTTCCTCTGAATAGCAATTCTTTTTAGGTGAAAATTCACTAGATGATTTTTTAAGTTATTTGAATTTCTAAGGAAGTTTTCCAATTGGCTAGGCTTTGTGTGTTCTCTTGAGAAGTGCCATTTCTGGATTTTTGGTAGTCATTAGCATGATTTGATCATCTACAAGCGGCAACTATATGATATTTTAGCATTCAAATTTTATCTGAAGGGGGTAGCTGGATAGCTCAGTGGATTGAGAGCCAGGCCTAGAGATGGGAGGTCCTAGGTTCAAATCTGGCCTCAGACATTTCCCAGCTGTGTGACCCTGGGCAAGTCACTTGACCCCCATTGCCTAGCCCTTACCACTCTTCTGCCTTGGAGCCAATACTGATTGGCTCCAAGATGGAAGGTAAGGGTTTAAAAAATGATCTGAAGGTCAAATATCAGAATTATCAGTTTTCTTTTGGGTGAAATCTAATTCTAGGTTTTTAATATGTATAATTCAAAGTAATAATATATATGACCATATACATACATATATATATGTATATATATATTATTACTTTCTCCTAAGATTATATTTGAGAGAAAGTAAGATAGTATTATGCACTGAAAATTTAAATCAGAGGGTTCTTGCTTTGATCTTTTAATTCTCTAATTCATTCTTCTGAATGAACTGAAAGGCTAAGTTAATCACTATTGTGGACCCAAGGTTTTTCTCTTCTACTTCATTTATTGTTGGAGGCCAAAGATTTCATTATTGCTTGAGTGATTTTTTTTATTCCAACTTAGAATATTATGTGCATAATACTAAAAGTTAAAGAAGGTATGTATATATTTAGATGTCATTAATTGTACTTTTAAAAAAGATAGTTATAGTCAATAGAATTCTCAATTCCTATAGTGCTCATTCTGAATTCTTGATTAATTTGACTAGATTTAAAGATTTAAAAAGAGAAATTAGAATTATTTTGAAGCCCTAAAATATTATATAAGTTATTAGTAAGGGATTAGTTTTCTTATTATTATTATAGAAGATGTAGGAAGAAATAGATTCCATCTAAATTCATCAGTTAAAGGAGAAAATGGAAAGAAAGGGGTGAGAATTGTCTGGAGGTTTGTTTCTATGTAAAATATTCTCTCAGACAAAGAGCATAGGGCAGCTATAATTCAAATTAGGGCATTGATAGGAATCTGCTAAATGTGAATCAAAGTTAATCTGAAGAAAAAGTAGGAAACCAACAATGACAAAAAACCCTGGTACCACATATAAGAATGAAGATAGGCAGTTTGTTGTTTCAGTTAAACTTGGGAGTTCACTGTAGAAGTTAGAAACGAGAGCAAAAGGCAACATGGAGGGAAAGGGAATTTTTTCAGTGAAATTAAATGTTCTATATTTGTCCCATAGAATATAAACTCCTTTGGAACAGGGATTATTTTATTTTTGTATTGTCAGTGCCTGGCACAAAGTAAACATACAATAAATGTTGGAAGAATTAAATTATTATTATTATTAGTAGTATTATCAAGTAATAGTTGTGTGCACAAATTGATGATTAGTTCAATACTAGAAAAGAATAAAGACTTTTAATTTTCAAATTTATCTTGGAGAATAAGATACTTCTTGAAACGAAAGAAGTGTATCAATGTGAAAAGTAAAGAAAAAAGTTCCATGAGAAAGAAAACAATCTAATCTTGTATCAAGATATTAGAGGGCAGAAGAATAGGATAGATTAAAAGTCAATCTGTCAATAAGCATTTATTCAGTGCTAACTATGTGCCAGATACTGTGCTAAACCTAGATGAGACAAAGAAAAGTTTGAACAATCCTTACGCTTGAGGAGCTCACATTCTAATGAAGGAGACAAATGTAAGTAAATAGGAACCTATTAAGATGCAAACAGAACAGAATAGCAATAAAGTAATTATAGAAGGGAAGCCACTGCTAGCATCACAGGGGACTAGGAAAGATTCTTGCAGAAAGTTTGAGTTGTCTTAAAGGATAATGGGGGATATGAAAAATCAGAGATAGAATAACCTGCTAGTCATGGGGAGCAGCCAGTGCAAAATGATGGAGATAAGAGTTGGGGTGTAATATATGACAAGTTGGTCACCATTGTTGTGTGGTGGTATATCATAGAGGGGAGTAGAATGTTAAGAAGAATGAAAAAGTGGGAAGGGGGCAGGATGTAAACAGCTTTGGCATCTTAGTAGAAGTAAAAGCCTAAACTGCTCTCACAATTCTTCTAAATCAATTTTTAAAAATGACAGGAGTCAAAAATAAATAGCAAGAAGATGTGAGGGGGCTCTCTCACTGAACACATATTAAATGGTAGACAGAGAGAGTTGATTTTCATGGCATAAGGGGGAACCAGAAGCAAAAGTGCACACAGAGGAGTGCTGGCCAACCACCTCTACATATTGCTTTAGGCTATTGGGCATAGGCTAACTTTGGGATCCTAGGATGGGGGCTACACCAGGAAAAGAGCACCTCAGACCCACCCATTGAAGTCCCAGGCCCTGGCACCAGTCTGCAGTGAGGCCTGGGGTATCATAGCACTGGGCCATTTCAGGCTTGCCATACTGCAGTACAGACCTAGCCCCAGGGCAAAATAGCTCACACTGCCAAACCAAGCAAACCAGCAGCAGAGGATACAGATTCAGCAAGCAGCTCTCAGAATTCCCAATCCACAGGCAAAAAAAGGCTGGGAAAATGAGCAAACAGAAAAAAGAAATATTTAAAATGTTCAAAATTTTCTATGGGAACAATCAACAAAGCCCAGAACCAACAGGAGATGGTGAGATCCAAGCAATCCCATGTAAAACTTTAAGACAAATTTCTTTTTTTTTTTTTTTAAGAAATTTGTCTTAAATTCTTGTGAACTGGAAAAAGAGGCACAAAAATCCAATTAAAAAAAGACTGCTCTGAAAGGTAGAATGGACCAAATGGAAAAGGAAGATCTGAATGTCACATAAGAAATTCAGTTTTTAAAAATTAGAATTGGACAAATAGAAACTACTGACTTCATGGGACATCAAGAAACAATAAAACAAAATCTAAAGAATGAAAAAATAGAAGAAAACATGAAATATCTTATTGAAAAAACAACCGACCTGGAAAATAGATTCAGGAGAGACATTTTAAGAATTATTGGACTACTTGAAAGACAAGACAAAAAAACAAACAAACAAAATAACCCCTAGATACCATATTACAAGAAATTATGATAGACTAGTTGAATCCACATTGTGTTTTTTCCCCTACTATGAAGAGCGATAGATTGTAGTTATCTAAGGAAGGACAGTAAATATATTAGCTTAGAGGATTTTGAATCTAATCAAGTCAAGTCAAGTCAACAAGCATTTATTAAATATTTGCTCTATGTAAGTACTCCTGCTAAGCACTGGGATTATCAGGAAAAATTAAAATCAAGAGAACTTTTTAGAGCAGTAGTTG
Source organism: Gracilinanus agilis (assembly GCF_016433145.1). Lineage (NCBI taxonomy): Eukaryota > Metazoa > Chordata > Mammalia > Didelphimorphia > Didelphidae > Gracilinanus > Gracilinanus agilis. The sequence continues at coordinate 489,251,826 of NC_058130.1, read as the reverse complement.
CTCTTGTCATACAGACTGGTTAAAATAATTCAGGAGTGATAGAGAAGCCCCGACTATACTACTAGTCCCACTGCTGCTGTGGGTGCTGGCAACTTCTATTATTCCTGACTAAGGGGAGATCCTGAGTTGATGCTGATTAAAAATATCATCCATCAGCATCATTCATGATCAGAAGGGGTCAAAGATGTCCCAAATATTTGCAAATATGATTATTGCCAGTAGGAAAAGATAACCTAGAATAGTCTATAGAAATTTGGGGTTATTAGTTACTTTTCCATAACTATTATTCTCTGTGTCATTGAACTTCTTAAGTTCCTATTATTCCAAGGATTCACTACTATATTTATGGTAGTTTTTTTACTTCTCAAGTCTGTGTCACTTAATTTTATGTCCTTAATTGCTATCAATCCATAGTTTGCTTGGTATCTTTAAAGGAAAGTAATACGGTCCCATAAGTTTCCAGTACATATTGTTTCATATTGGGGTTTTGCAAATTCATGGCCAAATTGAATTGAGTGGCTGTAGTAACAATCAGGGATATAACTTTTACTTATGATTATTTAACAACTGCCAGGCAATTAATAACTAGGCAGAACAATATCAAGCAGTTCTATTACTGTTATATTACACTCCAATAATAAGATTAAACAAATAATTTGTTTATGGAACTCACTATTCACTGTTACTTTAGTTTACATCCTCCATCTCTGCCTGGCAGATGTGTTAGAGATCCAATGAAACCTGATTTGGCCAGTGAGAAGATTCTTGAGTTCAGGACTTTAGAACACAGTAGGGATTGCTTTGAACAAAAGAACGGGGTAAATGAAGGGGAGATCAGTTGTGTTAGGAACTATGGTAATCCTGCATTGCCTTCTGAACCATCTTATTGATGCAAGACACCCCAAATATGCTAAGTAATTAACAGAAAATTTCTGAGGGGAAGTTAGCTTCACCACTGTGCATGTTGCATGATTTGGCCCCTGAAGACTGGCATAGGAGAATTAAGAGTTAAATTAAAAATTGAGGCCATGAACAAACTTACATTTTTCATCTTTGAATGGAGTTTGTGACTACTTGTTTTGGGGAGATTTTCTCAGAAGTCTAGTTAAAACTATTAATAGAAGTTCCTATCTCTTTGAGAAAGGACCCAGAGCTATTGTTAGATTCTATCCTTTCTTCTCTTTTCCCCTCCTTTGGCCCTTCAGCCAATTAAAGGGCTCAGAAATCCCAAAACATAGAGACAGGTCTGATATTAACAGATAATACCTTGAGCCTTCTTTCCTTCCATTTATCTTAAAACCTCTTTACATCATCCTCTAATCTCTTATCTTCACCTCTCCCCCTCATTCTCTGACAATGAAGTGGCCCTTCTCCCTGCCAAGGCAAATCCCTCTACATGTATCCTTGATCCCTTCACCTCTCAATATCCTTATTGTGTCCAATAGCTGAGGGAAGTAAGTAGAGAAATATTTTTTTATTGATTATATTTATGGCTTGCATATTGTAGACCCTTGATAAATATTTGTTGATTGATCTTTGTCCGGTGACTAAAGAGTAGACATACTATTCAAATAATTGAATTGAATTAATCTTGACATTCTTGCTATTAATATAGCCAAAAGACAGAAGCAAGCTGTAGCTCACTGTAATGATGGTACACAGGTTTTCCTTGTATAGAAAATAAAATAGCTTTGGCATTGGATGGAATATGCATCCCAAGACAACTAAAAACCTTCCTGTGTGAATTGTTTGGGCATCTATTACTGCATGCTACATGACACTTATTTTCATAGATGAAGACTATATAACCACATTTCTTTAGGAGGATTAAGATGTAGTAAGATTCTACAAAGATCTTGATAGATATAAATTTAATGAACATAGACTTTGATACTCAATGACTTTAAGGTAAAATGGGAAGGAGGCTGAAGTTTTACAGACTATATAGAAGCTTCATGTTCAATCAACGTTCCTTAAGCATCCACCAGGAACTGATTTTTTTGCCTTTCTTTGTTATCCCTGACACTTAGCACAATGTCTGGTTCATGGCTGGTATATAATAAATCCTATTTGACTGACTGACCTACTTATTATGTCAAGCATTGTGCTAGGTGCTGAAGATAAAATTATAATGAATAAAACAATTCCTATCTGCAAAGAGCTTACATTGCAATAGGGAAAACAATAAGGCCATGTATAAGCATAAATAGAATAAATATAAGAACTATAAATGCAAATCATATAAAGTGGCAAAATGGAAGGTAGTTTGTGAGGGAGGGGACTAGGAATTGAAGAGGACAGAAAAGGCTTCATACAGAAGATGATGCTTAAATTGTGTCTTGAAAGAGAAAGAGAAGAAAAATAAACATCTATTAAGCATTCATGTGCTAGGCACTTTAATAAACATTTTAAAAGAGATACAGTCCCTGGGGTCAAGGAACTTACATTCTAATAGAGCGAGACAACATATATAAAAGAGTGGTGCCCAGGAAAGTCTGAATTCAGAAGAATGGTTAGTAGAGGCATAGGGCAATCAAATGATGATCCTTTTACAGATGTAATGGATCAATATGATTGTTGTGCCCAACTTAAGAAAGTAAGAAATTGAAAAGTAGCAGGGTATTGAGTGGTATCACATGTCAATAAGTCAGGATAATGGCATGGTTAGGTGAAGAGGGTCAGTTAGAAATATTGAACTCTAACCAGTCCACAAGGTCTCATGGGGGTATTTAGCATAAGGGCATCTATTAAAATTTGTTCTCAAATTTTTGTGGATCAATATTACATTTGGGAGATGGGTGACATTTGGTTATGTTATGTTATGGCTAACTCTTTCATTTGTTATTATTGTCTAGTTTTGTGTAGTTCATTTATTGATTTTCAATGATATTTTGCAATTTGTTTGTAATATTAGGATTTATCATGTTAATTTATGAAAAACAGAGAGATTCTGATGTATATAATTCTAGCCACAAGGTTGTGTCTTCCTAAGCATTTGTTAGTTGCTAAATTGTTGTAACCTGCAATGTGATTTGTTGCAGAATTCCTCTATCACTTCCTTGAATGATCTGAATTGATTAATAAGTCTAGATTCCATATAATCATGATCATCACAATCATCTCTATCAGTCATAATTTCTGTTCCAATACTTCTTACATTGGTACATAGCAAAAGAAAAAATTTTGGCTTTATGTGACACTGTGAAAGAATGTTAAAAAAAGAAAGATTAGAAAACAGAGGACTAATCAAAATACTTGGAATAGTATCTGAGGGAATGAGTAGAAGAATGGAATTTAGATGGTTTAGTTTTGCACGGTATTTTTTTACAAAATTCTATTGTAGGGGAATGATAGAAAAACAGGTTGTTTTTTTAAAAATGAAGTTTGTTTTCATAGAGTTAGCATGGCTTAATAGATGAGTACTTGGGGTCACTAAGACATGTTCAAATTCTATCTCCAATACTTCTTAGCTTACTGTTCCTAAATTATATGCTAAGGAATCCCATCTGAATATGCTTTTGTACTTCTAGCTTTTGCTTTTCTGGGAAATAGGTTTGTGAACCTAAACTTTGGAAGATGACAACACTTGTCTGGTAACACACCCACCCTTTTGGGATCTGCTGTGACCTGGCAGTTAGATGAGTTTCATAGTTGAGTTGGTTCCTTGAACCTTCATCAATTGATAAAATTGATAAAATTTTGACTAGAATAATGAAATTTGACAAGTGTGTAGGTGGGATAATGGTAATTTTAAATGTATTTGGGTATTTTCAAAAATAAGGACTGCAGAACCTTAATCAAATGTATCACTTAATTAGTATGAAAAGCTAGAAAAACCCTTAAGATTAACTATTAAATGTCAGTAAAAAAGAAACAATTTTACTTATTGTGTAGCAATCCAGGTATATATTAATTGTGATATTAGTTTAAGTGCTCAAAAATGACTCTTATATTGCTTATGAGTGATTTCTGTACCCTTGAGCTGAATTAAACCTCAACCTTGCCAAATTCCTAGCCCTTTCCCTAAGGCTACGCTCTGGAAGACTGGTCAGTTATCTCAGGCTCCTTATTTACCAAAAAACAAGTAATTAGTATCAAGACCTTAGGCCATATGGATTCCGGATCTAGATGTTTCCTCTATCTATTGCTTTAGGGTCCAACAGTCTGTATCTCCTGTATCTGTTTACCTCACATCACACCATTTGGCTCCCTCTCTCCCTCCCTCCCCCCCTCCCTCCCCCCTACCATTGTAACCCTAATAAAAGTAGCTATGTTACAGTTGAGGCAGAAGCTCTTAACCATCAGAGCTCCTAACCAAGAAGCTCTTGACCACCAGGGCTTACTTGCTATCTGTCTACCTTATGCCAAAACTTTCTGTGTCTGTGTGTCTTTATTCTCGCCTTATGTTCTCTTTCCATTAATCCTTAACCCATAACCCATTTTCATTCAGTCCTTGGTTCCCCTTTCTGAGTGTCCAACCCACTAGGAATCTCCGTGGAGTCGGTGGATGGCTTCATATTGATTTTACCTTTTAGCTTAAATCATATTTCTTTGAATTTTATCTCATTCTTCTGTCATAAAGGTGATGATACTTGCAGAAAGTCCATGAGGTCAAAATTATTTTCATAATAATACTGACATTTTAATTTCTAAAATGGCAAATATGAATACCCAGAACCCAATAGCTTTGTTTTATGAAATCCCAAATTTACCTCTGTTCTACAGAAACTTGTCTTCAAGAAACTCCCAGACCGATTCTTTTGTCCAGACTGAACAATAAGCCATCAAACACCACCATTAAGCACCCTGAATAGGAGTGATAGAGGTACTCAAGACTTAAGCACCCTTTTGTCTTCAAAGTTTCTTTTATTGTATCTAGGCTGTTCCTAGGTGAATCCTCTTTCTCTACCCACTATATAAGCCACTCAATTGTTCTTCTTTCCTATACTCCCTAAGTGTATATAAGACTCCACATTCTCTGTTTTGATGGAAATTCCCATTGTTGGTGTCCTTCACTCTTCCTCCAGACATTTTTCCCAGAGTCTCAGAGCTTGGCATGTTTGCTTGTGTATATACACGTGTGTGTGTGTGTGTGTGTGTGTGTGTGTGTGTGTGTGTGTGTGTGTGAAAGAGAGAGAGAGACTTGGTGGTTCTATTTGTTTAGGTTGACAGACCTATATAAACAAAAGCCCCTTGGGGGAGCCTCAATAATTTTTAAGAGTTATTGAGGAATCCTGAGTTCAAAAAGTTCAAGAATTGCTGTTTTAAGGCATATTATTGCTGGTACTCCAGTTATAACTTGATCTATAAGTCATAAAATAGACCATTAAAGAGGAGAAGACATTAGCAATCAGGGTTGGCCAGACCTGCTGTGGGTAAAACAACTAGCATAGATAGTAATATTATAATTTAAAATATTCACTCTAAAATTTACTTCCTTTGTAATTAATATCTAGAATACTGCAAGGCACAATGGCAGATCTTATTTTTTCATTTTTTTAAATGCCAATTCAGTATGCAATTATAAGAATTTCTCAGTTTAATTGTACCATGTGTTGTATTTCTACCAGTCATGTTTTTATTGGCTTTGTCTACAGTTACTAAAGCATTTAATTAGATAAAATTGATCAGAAAAGGTTCCACAAAAAGCATGAGCTATCTTAAGAATGGATAAGTTGTATATCTAAGTTTCCATGTTTGTGAAAGCTTCTTGAAGGCTATTTCCCTCCCAAATTTACTTTTAATATTTAAAGGTGAGAAGAAAAAGTAATGGTTTGACCTCTCAATCCAAAATTCATAAATATTTATAAATGCTTAGGCTTTTTTTTTTTCAGTGGTATTTACTGGACGTAACCAAGGCTGGATGAATAGTAATTTGAACTCTAATAGCATGTGGCTTTTTGACCTATGCTGTAATGTAATTGTTCTCTGTTGCCTAAGACTTCTCCACAAACTGACTGCCTCATTGGGACCCTCTTTGAGGTGCTATTAAAGTTTAAAAAAAAATCACCACATAAATATAGCATACATAATGTATCCATTGGCTTCCAAATTGGACGGACTACTCTCCTTCTACCTATGTCCATTTACCTTTAAGTGCCTACAATTGGCAGGTGCTTCTTTCTTTTTTAATGTATGAATGATGAATATATTTTATATTTTGACATTTTCTATTTCTATTATGCAGTTGATGGGTACTGAATTTTTCTCTACATGATAGTCTATTATTTGGCTCAATAATGAGTCTCGAGGCAATGGACACATTGCAATAGCACATCCCAGTGGTCTGAACAGTAAGGGCTCAAGTTTTAATTTAGGCCCAGTTGTTGGTCTTTTGTGGCTACAGACCAACTATTCAATCTCCATTTATTCGCTCCTTGCTAATTCATCAGGGTCTTAGTTGCACCAACTGCTAATCCTAAATATTTCCTTTTGTCCATTCCTCAGTAAAAGCAAAATACGATTGCCCAGAAAAAGAAAGGAAAATTATTTTGAGAACAGGTTTCATACTATAATTTGGTATCTGTGACAAATATTAAATAACAGTTTCTTTAAAATATTATAACTTTTTAACCAGGAGTTCAATATTTCTTTTGAAGAATGTACTTTTTATCTAGATAGTTATTTGATCTCCAATATCCTAATGCTGTTGTTTTTGAGATACTTATTAATATTGTGGTCTTGGGCAAGTGACAACCTCTTAATATAAGTTTGCTCATTCAATTCAATTCAATAATTATATTAAAATTTCAAGGTGCTAGGGTTTCAATGACAAAAATCAATATAGGTCCTGCACTAAAGGAGCCCATATTCTAGTGATGAACACACAAATATACAGATGTCATTGCCTATTAGACACATATAGATATTTATTCTAAGATAGAAAGAAAGATATGGTCATTTTTTGTGAAGAAACTTAACAATGGTGGGGGATCAAGAAAGGCCTCATGCAGGACTGAAGTTGAGTCTTAAAGGAAACTAGAGATTCTGAGAGATGTAGAAGGAGAGTTGTTCATTCTTCATTTTTGAAGAGAACCAATTATATCAGGAGGTGATGGGGTAATATCTTGACCTGCTATGAATTGGATTTAAGTGAAGCAGAGATGCATAAAGTCTTTGGCCTCACTTTCCCTTTCAGAGTCATCCATCCAAGTACAGTGACAAGATCAAAAATCAGGGTGACTGGTGATGGCCTGGGATGCAGTGGATGACCTTGACATCTTTCATGTTTGAACAAGTTCTTAGCACCCCCACAGTGCCTGCTTCAGCCACTTTCATGGCCATCGGAACAAATTGTTCTGATTTTTGCCCATTTTCCTGGAGCATGTCGTCACTTGCTTGGGGTAGACCACTATAACTTACCATTAAGTACCTGTCTGATCCTCTTAAGAGGTAGAGTATTTCAAGCATGAAGGACAGATGATACAAAGGCAAGGGGCAAGAGATGGAATATTATCCACAGGGTTGTAAAGACCCAAATGAGATAATAAATTATGCTTTGTAATAACAAAGAAACATTTCAATGTTACTTGTTTATTTAGTTGTATATTTCTCATTGCTGCTTCATATAATATAAATATTATTGTTATTATTGTCATATAATGTAACAATATTTCTTATTGTGTATGCTAGATAAACCATGGATTTATGAGTGGTGGTAATGAGTCCTGAACTGAAGTCTAAATATTGTGTAATTGTAATCTGTTACCCTAAAAACTCGGATCCCCAGCAAAACTACAATTCCCAACAAAACTATGATCCCCAGCAAAACTTTGATTCCCAGAACCCCACTCACTTCCTGTCATTACATACTGACATAGAGACAGGATATAAATTGGGTGGAGCTCCCTCTCTAGTTCTCTTGTCTTCCTGTGGTGGTTTTGGGGGAGCAGGCTTTTTGAGCAGGTAGAAAAACTTTATCATGAGGTTCTATTTTGTCAGATAATAAACTTTATAAAATATAATACTTCAAGTATTGTACATTAATTTAAATCATACAATATGTCACTGCACTTTCATTGCTATAATTCAGCAATTAATGGAATGAGAACTACTTTTTAAGTAGCTTTAGTTTGAATCTTAGCTCTGCCCCCCTGCTACCTCTATGTGATCTTGGGGGAGTCATGGAATATCATGAGCTTCAATTTCCTTATTTGTAAAATGAGAAGGTTGGGCTAGATTATCTCTGCATTTCCTGACACTTCTAAATATGTTATTCTGTAATGGCTTTATAAGGCCTTATGATAGGTGCTGGATGAATATAAAATACATGCATGGCAGAACCTACTCTCTTAAAAATTTTTATTTATTTAAAAATTTATTTACTTAATGGAATTTATTCCCAGATATCTCAGCCTCACAGCTCTTCCCACACCATAGAAGGCATCACCTGATAAAAAGATATATGTGTATTTATACACATATATGTATGCGTGTGTACATATGTATGTATATATGTGTATATATGTATGTATATAAAATTGTGTCTTTTGTGTTTTTTCCTTTTCAGTTCATTTTTTAGAGGTGGAAATTCACAAGTTACTCTTCACATATTAATTCTATAGCTGTATAGAATGTTCTCTTGGTTCTACTCATTTCACTCTTCATTACTTCATATAAGTCTTTCCAAGTTTTTTTTTTAATTAACTGCTCATCCTTTCTTATGGTCCAATAATACTCCATTACACTCATATGCCACATTTTTTCCAGCCATTCCCCAAATGATGCACATTCTCTTGATTTTAAATTCTTTGCCATCACAAAGAGAGCTTCTATAAATATCTTGGAACACATAGGTTCCTTTCCTTTTTCCCTGATCTCCTTGGGAAGTAGACTCACCAGTGGTATTGCTCAGTCTAAAGTATATACACTTTTATAACTCTTTGGGCATAATTCCATATTGCTTTTCAAAATGGTTGGTTGAATTCATAGTTTCATCAATAGCGCATCAAGGTCTTTATTTTTCTACCCCTCCACAACATTTTTCACTATTCTCTTTTTATCATTTTAGCCAGTCTCATAGATGTGAGATGATATCTCAGTATTGTTTTGATTTGTATATCTCTAATCAGTAGTGATTTAGAGAATTTTTTCATATACCTATATCTGGCTTTGGTTTCTTTATCCAAAAATTGTCTGTTCATACCTTTTGCTTATTTATCAATTTGGAGATGTTCTCATAAATTTGACAATGCTCTCTATTTTATATGAGATATCTTTCTGATAAACTGTCTATAAAATTCTTTCACCAACTTTCTGCTTCCCTTCTTATCTTGACTACATTAGTTTTTATTTGTGTAGAAACTTTTAAATTTAATGTAATAAAAAATGTACATCTTACATTACACCTCTTATTTATTCATAAATTCTTCTCTTGTCCATAAATCTTATAGGTAATATGTTCCCTGTTCTTCTAATTTGCTTATGATTTTGCTTCTTATGTCCAAGTCATGTATCCATTTTGATCTTAATTTAGTGAATGGTGTAAAATTTTAGTCTATATCTAGTTTCTGTCAAACCATTTTACAATTGTCCCAGCAATTTTTACCAAATAGTGAGTTCTTATCTCCAAAACTTAGATCTATACTTTTGTCAAGTACTAAGTTGCTATAATATTTTTACTGCTTGTTGTAGGTCTGTTCTATTCCACTGATCTACCTTTCTATTTCTTAGCCAGTACCAGATAGTTTTGATAACTATTGCTTTGTAATATAGTTTAAAATTCAGCACTACTAGGCTTCCTTTCTTTATATTTTTTCATTTATTTGGTATCCTTGATCTTTTGTTCTTCAAAATGAATTTTGTAATTATTTTTTCTAGTTCTATACTTTTTTTTGATAATTTGATTGGGATAGCATTGAATAAGTAGACTACGTAGTATTATCATTTGAATTTTATTGACTCTGTCCATCTGTGAACAATTACTTTTTTCTCCAGTTATTAAATCTGACTTTATTTTTATAAAAAGTATTTTATCATTACATTTGTATAGTTCTTAGCTTTGTTTTGGCAAATATACTTCCAGTTATTTTATTCTGTCTGTGGTTATTTCAATGGGGTATCTTTTTCTCTTTCTTCTTGTAGGACTTTTGTTAATGATATATAAAAATGCTGATGATTTATGTGGGCCTTTTTTATATCCTTCTACTTTGCTAAAATTATTGAGTTTCAACTAACCTTTTAGTTGAATCTGTAGAAGTTTCCTCATATACCATCATATCATCTGCAAAAAGAGATAATTTCATTACCTCTTTACCCATCATTCAGAGTTCTTCAATTTCTTTTTCTTCTATTATTCTTATCATTAGCATCTCTATTTCTATATTAAATAATATTGATAATAATGGGCATATTTGTTTAATTCTTGATCTTATTGGGAAGGCTTCTAGCTTGTTCTCATTACAAATAATACTTGCTGATGGCTTAAGGTAGATTCTTTGTACATTTTCATATTTAAAAATATACCTATGCTGTCCAGTATTTTTTGCCAGGAATGAGTGTTGTTTCATGGTAAAAGCTTTTTTTCTCCATCGATATAATCATATGTTTTTTGTTACTTTTGCTATTGATATAACCAATTATGCTGATAATTTTCCTTAAATTAAGCCATCCCTGCATTCCTGGTATAAATCCTGTCTGGTCTCAGTGTATCCTCTTTTTGATATGTTATTGTAAACTAGCTAGTATTTTATTTAGGATATTTGCATCTGAGTTCATTAATAAAACTGGTTTATCTTGCTATGTTTTTGCTCCTCTTGGTTTAGCTACCAACATCATATTTATCTCATAAAAGAAGTTTGGTAACACTCCTTCTTTACCTATTATTTCTTAATATTGGAATTAATTGATCTTTACATGTATGATAAAATTCACTTGTAAATCCATCTGATTCTGATGGTGTTTTTAGGAAGTTCATTTATGGTCTGTTAAATTTCTTTTTCTAAAATAGGTTTATTTAAATACTCTATTACTTTCAGTTTATATTTTTGTAGATATTCTTCCATTTCACTTAAATTGTAAACATTGTTGGGATACAACTGAACAACATAATTTCTAATAATTGCTCTAATCCATTGATGGTATATTCACCCTTTCATTTTAATGTTAGTGATTTGGTTTTCTTTCTTTTTTTAAAATCATGCTAACCAATAGTTATAGATTATTGATTTTTTTCATAAAACCAATACATAGTTTATTAATTAAAAGGTTTTCTTATATTTAATTTTCATGATCTCACCTTTGATTTTTAGAAATTCCAGTTTGGTTTGTAGTTGGGGATTTTTTATTTCCCTAATTTTTAAAAATTGCATTCTCAATTTATTTATCTGTTCTTTCTCCATTTTATTAATACAAGCATTTAGAGATATGAACTTTCCTCTATTGCTTGTGTTGTATCTCATAGGCTTTGCAGTGTCATCTCATTATTATCATCCTCTTTAATGAAATTATTGTTTCTATTTGTTCTTTAACCATTCATTCTTTAGGATTATTAAGAATCCAATTAATTTTGTTTCCTTGGTCTCTTATTGCACGCAATTTTTATCTCATTGTGGTCTGAAAAGGATGTACTTAATATTTCTGCTTTTATACATTTAACTATCAGGTTAATTTGGATGTAATAACATTTGGGGTATATAGATTTAATATCAATAATACTTCATTATATGTGGTACTTTTTGACATCATATAGTTTCCCTATTTTTGTCTTGATTAAATCTATTTTAAGGTTACCTTTGTCAAAGATCATGATTGCTACTTTTGCTTTTTTGTTTGTTTCAGCTGAGGCAAAATATATTCTGTTCTAGTTCTTTACTTTTTTCTGTGTATCTGTCTCTCATTTTTGTGCGTTTTTTGTAAACAACATATTGTTTTAGTTTTTGATCCATTCTGTTCTCCATTTCCATTTTATGGGTAAATTCTTCTCATTCACATTATTATAATTATTAGTTATGTATTTCTTTCCATTTAATTTTTCCTATTGTTTGTCCTCTTCCTTTCCTTTTGGCATATCCCTCTTCAGAAGTCTAATTTCTTATGTTCAAAAGCTCTCCAATTTATGGGCCTTATTATAATCTTTCTTAAAGGTCCCTTTCTTACTGCTTCCCCCTTACCTCCAAGGTCTTATTCTAGCCACTCTTCCAAAAATCCCTCCCTTATCACCCCACCCTGTCCTTCTATTTCTTGAAAAGAACTCCTTACTAAAAATCCCTCCCTTATCTTATCTCAACTCTCACCCTTATTCCTTCACCAAATCCTCAATTTCTTAGTATGTATTCTCTTCTAGAAATCCCTTCCTTTTCTTATTCCTTTGCCCTCTTTTCTCTAATCTATATTCTCTTCTTTTAGTCCCTGCAACATGGAAAATGGCAGGGTGGAATTCCTGTAAGATACAGGATCAATCCTCACCCAGAATTCCAGGGGAACCCCCCTGGAGAACTCTGGGTGTGGGAACTGTTTGAAAGCAGTTAAACAGTTGATTCCTGGAGGTTGAAGTGAGCAGGTCATGCTGATTGCTGTTCCTGGTTTTGGGATTGCTTTGGAGGTCATCTGGGGAAAGAATCATATTGTTTCTGCTTAGTGGTTTGCTTGTTTAACTGAACTAGACCTAGAACTAGCAACAGCATAATTATTATTTAGTTATTTTAGATATTAGAATTGATAATTACAGGCTTGAGGGCAGGCTAGGTAAAAGTCTGCCACTCCCTCCTGGGTGGGGAGGGGCAGTTTCTACCTAACAGTTCAGGGCTTCCCAGATCTTATCCAAATCCTTCAAACCCCTTCTCTGCCTTCCCTTCCTCTTTTATCAGTAAAAACTTCATCTTTTGGGGAGAAGTGCCTGTTTATTATTCTGGGGATACTTACATCGAACTTCAGCTAAGTTTCCTTTAGCTGTCTGGCCCATACAAGTTAGGTTCATCTGTCCCTGATAACAAGACATCAAGCTTCTATTGTCCTTCAGTCAAACCTTTGGGGAATATAAGTTGAGAAAGTGAACATCCTTAGAGATTTGCCTTGCAGAGCCTTGCCAGAGGACATAAGTCCTGCCTCCATTTCCAACTGATTTCCAACTGCTTGGTGGGAGAAGTGAGAGTAAGGAGTACCTACCCCTCCTTACTCACTCAAGCCGGTGTGTGTGGGAGGAGTGAGTCCTGCAGGTTTCTAGTTTCAGGCCATCTCTTCAGCTTCTCCAAATATCTCTGTTAAGACCAACATAACATCTCTTAAGAGGATTCTTAGTTCCTCCCTTCCTCTTCACCCTCCTGTTTCCTTGGAAGACTTTTGTCCTTCTAGTTGTCTATGTTGTTTCCTCTTTAACCTAGATCTAATGAGAATAGGGTTCTAGCACTACTAGCACTTCACCCTTTTTCCCCTTGTCTGTAACAGGTCTTCCACTCATGTTTCTTTTGTATGAAATCATTATTCCATTTTACCTCTTCCTACCAAATTCTATTCTATTCTATTCTATTCAACTTAACTTCAAATCTCCTATCTTTATATACTCTTTCAATCTACCCAAGTAATGCTGTAATTCTTAAGGATTATAGATATTTTCCCATGTAAAAAGGAAACAATTTGACCTTGTTGAATCTCTTATAGTTGTTCTTTCATGTTTACCTTCTTCTGCTTCTTGTAGGTCAAATTTTATGCTGAGTTCTGGTCTTTTACCCAAGAATAGTTGAAATTACTTTAGTTCACTAAATATCCATTTTTCCTTATATAATTATGCCCAGTTTTTCTGAGTATGTTATTCTTGTTATAAACTCAGCTTCTTTGCTCTTTGAAATATTGTGTTCCATGCCTTATATTCTTTTAGTGTCAATGCTGCTGAATCTTGTTCTATTCCGACTGTAGCTCCTTTAAACTGTTCCCTCCCCCGCCCCTTGTTCCTTATAATATTTTCTCCTTAACTGGGGACTACAGAATTTATCAATGACATTCCTGTGTTTTCTTTTTTGGGTCTCTTTCTGCTGGTAATTGCTGGTTTTATCCATTTATATTTAATCCTCTAGTTCTAAAATTTTGGGGCAATTTTTTTTGATAATTTCTTTGAGTATAGTGTCTAAACTCTTTTTTTAAATCATAACTTTCCAATAGTCTGACAATTCTTATATTGTATCCCTTTGATCTATTTCTAGTTGTTTTTATACTAAGATGTTTCATATATTCTATCTTTTCATTCTTTAATTTCGCTCTGTTATTTCTTATTGTTTTAAAAAGTCATTAGCTTCCCATTATCAAATGTTAACTTTTAATGAGTTATTTTCTTCCATGATTTTTAAATCTTTTTCCAATTGGGTGATCTTTCATAATTTCCTTGATTTTCTTGCATTGCTCTTATTCTCTTCCTAATATTTCTTTAACCTCTCTCATTTATTTTTGAAGTCTTTTTAAAACTCTTTCAAAATCTCCCTTTGGGCTTTTATTTGATGTTTTTCTTTATTATTTTAGAAATAGGTGTGTTAACTTCATTGTCCTTTGAATTTGAACCTTGGTCTTCTCTATCCCCATAGTAACTATTTATAATTGGATTCTTTCTCTTTTTCTTACTTATTAAAAAATTGTCAGTGTGCTTAATTTTTAGCTTTATGATAGTCATGCTCTGTTCCCAGAATGTGAGGGATAGTGCCTCAGGTTTCAGATGTTTCTGTGTTTTTTATTTCCTGGACCCTATGTAGTTTTTCCAATTTCTATAATCCAGACCCTGCTCCCCCTGGCTCATACCCCAGTCAGTGATTAACTTCACGTACTCCAACTAAGACCTCTATAGTTCTGTCACTGTAAGCAGATAGTTCTACTCCTTGTAGTCTTCAGACATCTGTAAGCACTACCTCATTTCCCCCCTGGAATGGCAGGCAGGGACTCTACTCTTCTAAGAGTGACCATAGCCACCAGGGTCTTCATTCTTCAGCAAGCAAACTCTCTTGTATGTTCTCCCTCCTCATTCCCAATCTCCTGCAGCCAAAGCATGGAACAGATTGTCCCTGAAGTCCATTTCCCAGCAGATGCCAAGGTGGATGAGTATCTATTAAGCAGAAGCTACAGCCCACACACCTGTTCCCAGGGCTTGCTGCTTACTAACCCTTAGTGTCTGTTACTGGAGTGTTGGCTCCTAAGTCAAGCAGACCAGGTGAGTCTTCCCGTCATGTCCTCAGGGCTGGCCACTGATCAGTTCTGGAACATTTGTGCTTCAATCCTTAATCAGGTGAGACAATGGTCTGAGAAGTCAGAGACTTTCTTCCCACATTGTCCTCAGATGCTCACTTCCCTCCCAGCTCTTATCTGTTTCTGCCACTTTTAGCATTGATTCTCTATTGTGCTATTATTCTCTATTGTTAGTGGGGGAGTCTGGGGAATCAGGTAGTCTCTGACATCTCCCCATAATCCTCTCTAGGACTAGCTCTTAAAATGTGTACAATTGAGTAGCTATTAAGTGAAGAGAAGAGATGAGCCTGCAAGCTATAATTCAAAGCAAGATATACTTATTGCCATAAGCAAAGTGAAAAGTGTTATAGAGATCCAGAGAAAGGAGAGATCACCTTTGGATAAATCAGGAAGGCTTTTTTCATCCAAATAGACCATATGAAATCAGTATTTTGTTTTCTTTATAAGCACAGAAGCATTTAAATTATTCAGGTTTTGATAGGGCACTTCCTACACAGTACAGTGCCTGGTACACATTAAACACTTAATAAATGCTTTTGTCTGATTTGACTTGTTAACTCCTCCACTGCAGACCACAGCTCCTTTATCTCCTAATATATGTCATCATCTTTGTGAGTAGCTATAGTTTTAAAAAATCTGTGGTTTGGTGGCCAAACTTAGAATGAGGCTTTGAATTTATTCAGACTGGTTTTCATATAATATACAAAATATATTGGGTCAATTAGGTGGCTCAGTGGCTGGAGAGCCAGGCCTAGAATTGGGAGGTCCTGGGTTTAGATTTGGCCTCAGTCACTTCCTAGCTGTATGATCATTGGCAAGGAAATCACTTAACCCAACTGCCTATCTCTTATTACTCTTCTGCCTTGAAACCAATTCACAGTATTTCTTTTAAGATGGAAGACAAACATTTTTAAGAACAAAAATAAGGTATATTTTTGGAATTGTGCTTGATCTCCTCTAATTGATACTTTAATGGAACAAACTTTGTGAATCAATGGTTATCTGCATGCCAAGGAATCAGAAGAAGTGGAAGGATCATAAGAAAGCAGTATTGAAATTGAATTTCTTAGTCAATAAACATTTATTAAGTGTCTATTACAGGGGTCGGCAACCTTTTTGGCCGTGAGAGCCATAAACGCCACATTTTCTAAAATGTAATTTCGTGAGAGCCATATAGTGCTCACAGTGTGAGCTCCTGTAACAGCGCCTGAAAAAAAAGTTGGCTTTATGGCTCCTGCAGAAAGAGCCATATCTGGCCCTCAAAAGAGCCAGATATGGCTCTAGAGCCATACATTGCCGACCCCTGGTCTTTTATGTGCCAGGCCTTGTGCTAAGTACTGAAGATGCAAAAAGAGGTAAAAGACAGTTCTTGCTCTCTAGGATCTCACAATCTAATGGAAAAGAAAAAAATTTCAAATAAGTAAACAAGCTCCATACAGTGTAGATTTGAAATAATAGAGAAGGGATGAGGAAGGGGGATATGTAAGAGATATTATGAAGGTAAAAATCCAGAGCCTTTAACAAGTTTGGATATGAGAGTTGAGAAAGAGTGAAGAGTTAAGGAGGACACCTGGGTTGTCTGCTCACATGACTGAGAAGATAATAATGCCCTTCCCAGAAATAGGAAAAAATTTGGGGAAAGATAATAAATCTAGTTTTAGACATGTTAATTTTAAGATGTCCCAGTGTGAGATGTATGAAAGGTGTTTGGAGATATGAGACTAGAGGTCAGCAGAGACATTAGGATGGAATAAATAATTTTGAGACTCATCAGCATATAGATGATAATTAAAATCATGGGGAGCCTTGTGAGTTATCTGTGATTAGTAGGAATATCTGAATGAAGATTTAGCAAAGGAGACTGAGGAGAGGTGAGATTGGTAAGAGGAGAACCAGTAAAGAGAAGTGTCAGTAAAACCTATAGGAGAATATCAAGGAGAAAAGGATGATCACTAATGTCAAAGGCTGCAAAGAGGCCAAGAAGGAGTATTCAAAAAAGACCACTGGATTTGATGATTAAAGGATCATTAGTAACTTTGGAGAGAATACGTTTCAGCTCTAAGATGAGGTTGGAAGGCAGACTATAGAAGGTTAAGAAGAAAATGAGAGGACAGGAAGTGGAAAGACCTATTGTAGACATCCTTCTCAAGGAGTCAATTGATCCTGAAATTCTGCAAGTTTTTCCTTTTAAATTCATCTTATACCTATTCTATTTCTATTTTCACTACCCTAGTATAGACCTTCATCATTGTATATATGAATTATGGAAAAGTCATCTAATTGACTGCAATCTCCCTTTTCTTTGGGTATTGCTACCATGTCAATCTCCTTTGAATAATATTTTTACAATGCTTTTCCCCTGACTTCATTGTGGCATTTCACCCTGCATCATATGAAAACTTCTATGCTTGGCTTTTAAGGATTTCTAAAATCTTACTCCACATTACTTTATCTAGACTTACTACCTTATCATATATATATACAAATGCCAGTATTTGATATGCCAACATTTTTTCTGTTTTTTTGGAATGACCACTGTCTAAGAGACTCTTCCTTTGGTGATAAACCTCTCTTGGGGTCTCTATCATCATTCTCATCATTGACTTTCTATCAGTATTATTATTTGGAAGTCATTCATAACTCCAAATACTCATTTATCTTCCACTGATATTCTTAAAATCTTCCACCTTTTGACCTACACCTGGTACCACTAGCTGTTCTCATTTACAAAATTTATATTATTAGTGCTTTGGTTAACTTCAGTCATAAAATATCCTAATTAAGTATGTAAAGGTTCTGATGAGGTGAGGATTTATGGGAAAACCTGGATTAGAATTGCTTAAGATGAAGAGTTGTAATTTATTCATATAGAGTAGTAACATAGTGAAACCATGGGTTTATCAAAGTACCAATATAACAATGTTCTTATAGCTTTCTCTTATCTTCTCTAACACATTTTAATATTAGCCCTGTTTTTAAGCTATTGTTGGATATTGATATGAAAGAGGCATTGCCTATTGCTAAATTAATTTGAAAAAGCAGGTTGACTTCTCATATTACTTGAATCAAAGGCAACATTTTTTTTTTCCTGTTAAAACTGTTTGCCACTCTCTCACAGAAATTTTAAAGTTCTGATAAACAAAACTACACTTTATAATTAACTGAATCACTGCCACAAACTATCCATTTTCTGCAATAGTTTAACTTCAGGGACAAAAATGACCAAAGAAATGATAAATAACACACAAGCAGTCTCTATTTGGATATATTTCTCCTTTCATTCTGGTGTTCTAAATTGATATTTCAGAGGACTTTGCTTGCTTTAACAGTCTATCATTGATTTTCTTAAATGAAATGCATCACAGAAAGCATGTCTGGTGCATAATTTTAGAAACCAGTAATACACATTATGGACCTGTCTTGAGACATGCCGTCCTCTAACACTTATTTGCCCTTGAGATTTAGAAGAAATCATATCTCTAGTATTCACAATAAGGAACTAATTTAACTGAGTTCAAATTAGTTGTGAACAAATGGATTAACAAGCATCTTATTAAAATTTTAATTTACATTTCATTTATCACATTTAATAGAATCAACTTTGTTGTTTTGGGGTGGAGAGAAGGATTAATTTCCAAGTATAACTTTGGCTTCCATTAATTTCACTTGTTTTTATTGATAGTTTACATATTTACCATAATTATGTAGTCTATGTAGCATAGAAATATGAGATGCATAACTCAGAACTTTTGCTCATAATATAAGGAGGATTTAATTATCTAACAAATAAGAAGTATTCATGTTTGTTCAGCGAGTGATTTTTCTTGCTCCTGTGAAAGTGCTTAATTAGTGTAATTTAAGGCCTTTGAGCCATTCAGGTTGTATTTAGCCAGAAAACTATTTGGGTTTTTTGAAGAGTGACCTAGGTTCCACTGTCAGTGTTTTTTACTTTATTTTTTTTTAATTATATGATTCAAAAGAGAATTTTCTTTAGATTTTGATATTTCTTCCTGTTTAATAGGCGTGCCAATATTGTACCCACCATATATGAATATTAGCAAGGATTTATTTACAAAGCATGTTGGTCTCAGATTCCAAACTATTGTATAATTATGAAGGATTTATTCAAGGTAGGACTATGTTTCCTGTTAAAATTTTCAAGTTATGCTTGTGTGAAAGGGAATTTTTTATCTTAAGTACTTTGGAGTGCCCCACCCTTTTAACTCAATCAGTTAGGAAATCCTTTTGATAAGAGTTCACACCCTTTTAACTCAATCTGTAAGGAATTTGTGAATCTTTTTGATAAGAGTTCACACCCTTAGAGGACAAGAGGTGGATCCCACGGACACTTCCCCCTGGACAGAGCTAGGCAAATTGGGAAGCTGTGATTGGTTTCTGTGAAGTGACCTGGAAAAAGGGTTATAAAAGGCAAGACCAAAAAGAACATGCATTCATTCCTTTGCTCTTTGATGAGGATACTCTCCTGGGTAAGGAGGATTCTGCATGATTCTGTGCTGGAGACTTTCTGGGTGGATGACTGGAACTGAAGGAAGAGGCTTACACTGGTGAGACCCATATTGAAGAGGTTATTGGACTTCCATGTGGCGATCTGGACAGAAGGAGTTTTTGTCAGAATTGAGCTGAATATCTTTGGATTGGCTATAATAGGATCTTTAGCTATGGTATTTAGCTAGGAAATATTTTCTACTTCCCTCTTACATTTCTCTCTTTTGCTGTATTTATATTATATTAAATTATTAAGAGCTACTACCAGATTTTTTTTTTTGACTTAAAGGTTAATATTTTATAAACGGCAACCACAGTCTTATATTTTTTAACTCTCATATTGAGTCAAACTTAATTTAATTGTTACACTTGACAAAATGTTGCAATATTCTGGGATTTAGCATTATCATGTAGGGAAAAAAAATCTGAAAATCTATCTTCTTTCAAATCAAAACCTTTTTACATGAATACTTGAACCTAAAACACCATACTTGATGACTTGAATGGTACTGGGAAGAGACTCAGGCCTTTCACTTCTTGACATGTCTTTAGACTTGGTTTATAGTTGTAATGATGTTCAAACTGCTGGTTCATGTGAAATTAATGATTGGTTTTGATTCGTTTTCAAATGCCTATCATGAGGTCTTGATGGGCATGAAGGCAGAACCTTAATCTCTTTAGAGATTCCCTCTGTAGGAGCAGGTATATTGAAGGGTCTCTGTGCCATTGTGAAAGGTAGCAGACCGTTAAGACTTTTTTCTTATTATATTATCAAAATAGTAAAAGTGATATTTCATTAAAATGAGACAAGTGATCTAATTTTAATGGCAGCTACTGTTAATGTCAGGCACCCAGATATAGTATATAATGCTTAGTAATTACAGCAATCTCTCTTCTTTTTTTTCCTAATTATTTCAGGGAAAAGAAGTAAAAGCATTAAGAAAGGGCACAAAAGGCAGCTCTATTGGATCTTTTTTGTAAAGCAAATAGCTTTCAAATCATTCCATTAGCTGTCATCAGAGTATAAAAAGAATTAATCAAAAATGACATCAATTTTAAGGGACTGCCAAAACCTCACCAGAAAAACAATTCCATCATAGAAAATAGAAAAATTAAGGGTACTGTCCTGATTCAGTTAAATGATTTTACCTTTTTTTTGTTCACATACATTATTGTTATAGAATATGGTGTACAAGACTAAGTGACTGAGATGAAAAGCTCATATTAGAATTAAGGCAAGAATACCAGGGCTAGTAGAATGATTTTGCTATCAAATATACTACTCTCATTGAACTGAATCAGGAAAGTGTCCCTAATTTCCCAGAATGATTCATTTTCATATGTTAATGGCCATTTTTGTGTCCAATTTAACTAGATTAACTTACATTGTGTCCCATCTACTTTCTTCCCAGTTTTAACTGTTCCTTGTCATTGATGATAGACAGTTTCACAGTGGGGGAAAAAAGAGTCAGGTAAATAAAGCTTATGTCCTTACAAACATGATAAAAATGGAAGTGTAGAGTGAAAGGCATTTTATTGAGTTTTGTTTGAAGTTAATCGCCAGCCATGTTTGATGTCATTCTGTAATTTATTTCAACAGATATTTATAATGCCTACTAAGGGAAGCACACAAGAGAGTGTAGAATGGCATATAGAGAACCAGCCTCAAAATGAGGAAGATAGAGGTTCAAATCCTTCCAACAGTTCCTGACTGTGTGACCCAGGAAAAAGGCACTTATGACTCCAATGACTTCAGACTCTAAGTTTAGGATCAGTTGTTGATCTTCACTGTGGAGAGGGTTTTGTAACTGGGAGTCAGAAAATCATAGATCCTAAAAATATTTTGTCCCCAAGTGGGGGAAGTACCAGATACTGGGGGTATCACAAAAGTGCAGACTCCTAGAGTGAGACATAGTTTCTGCCCTCAAGGAGAGGTAGCATGGTACAGTTAAAAGTCTTGGTTTGGATGCAAAAAGCCTGAAATTCAATATTTCTAACAGTTCAATTCAACAAACCTTAGTTAAATGACTATCACATACAGAGCACCATACTAATTAAGTGGCTATGGGAATTCTACTACTACTACTTATACTCCCAATGAAAACAACAATATCTAACTAGGTTGTTATGAAGACCAGAAGAAATAATTGATTTTAAGTAATATATATATATATATATATATATA
>NC_058130.1:489189642-489225804 GCF_016433145.1 Gracilinanus agilis | reverse complement strand
AAACCAACAGAGATTAGTCATACGATTGATTTCTATTAGCTAGAATCAATCATTGATTGTGCCTGAAAAACTAGGCTAATCACTTTGTTGCCATTGTAACTCATCAAAATGCTTAACAGATAATTAGTATCTCTATATTCTTAGATTTTTTTTCTGTAATTATGTATTTTTGAACCAAAACCCATTATATATACTTATTACAAGGATCTGTGATGCCACCTGCATAGGTATTCCCTCTGACACCAAAGACTTCCATGTTTTTATGCCTCAGGAAGTAACCTTTCTTAAAGACTGTGACTGAAAACTCCTGTTATAAACCTTCCCTTATGAGGCTTTCTAAATTTAACTAGTCTGAAATTTTGACTGTATTCCATTTCTGTGCCTGTGCTTGAAGCCTTTTTTGCTTTGATAGGCCCTGCCTGAGCTTGTGTTTTGCTGGGGTAACTTCTGGGGGTCCAAGGTTAATTTCTCATGAAGTATCAGAGGATTTTAGTGGAGGATCCAATTATGAGGAAGCTAGGCAAAACAGGAAATTTGGGGAGAAGAAAGCAAAAACATTCATAACTAAGAATTATAAACAACCATACATTAATTAATTCACTCTATCCACTGTACTACCTAGCTAGTATACTGTTTCAATATATATATATATATACATATATATATATATATATAAATATCAAATATAAACAAAGCAATGGATTTAAAAATAAACTTGAATACAACTTGGGACAACCCCAAACCTGGTCCCAAATATTGGTTTACTTATATAAAGAGAGAATTAAAATTATCTTGAAACATTCTGTAAGGCAAAATATCACATCAAAGATTGTTCCAAATTTTAAAACACTTACTGATAGGCAACAATCAGATCCTTCTTTCTAAAAAACTTGTTTGTAAAATTGACAAAGCTGGAATAAAAAAAAACCGATTAATGGTATTTAGAAGTCATTAGTGGATTATATTTAAACAAAAACATTTAAAAAGGCATTAGTGCCAAGGTTAAAAAAATGTTCCATGGTGGGGGAAGGGGAGGAGGAGGGAACAACCCTCTCCAAAACAAACAAACAAACAAGCAAACAACAAAACAAAATTGAGAACTATTATTCTAAGAAAATTAACTCAGTGTTCATGATGTTAATTTTGTCTGAAATCTCTTAACACCATGTGAGCTTCCAAAATGATATTTTGGTTTTTCTTCAAGATCGTTTCATTCACTAAGAGTCAAGTCATTGATTAAATATTATGTGTCAGGCATTGTGCATCATTTTGAATGACATCACACTAGCTGAGGCCTCAAAGGTATGAAGAATGTACAACAATAAAAAAATAAATGCTTTCTATAAACTTATTTGCCTTTGTATCCTTAGTCTTGGACATAGTGCTTAGCATATAGTAATCATTTAATATGTTTGTTGACTGACTAAGGAAGTACATTCTTTGGTCAAAATAAGAAATAGTGAAACATCTGGATATGTAAATATCCAGTAAATCTACCAAAATTGATGTGGAAGAAAAAACCTCTTTAAAATTCTTTTTAGGCTTTTCCTTGACATAGAATCAAATTCTGAGGAAATATAAGATTTCAGATACCATTGTTATAAGCATCTTTCAGAATAAGAGTTCTTTAACTTAAAAAATTTCCTTTTGGCAGTATGGAAAAGCTTAAGGCCCCTTTTTCAAACTAATGATTTTAAATGCATAAAGCCCAATTTATAGATTTACAAAGGAAACTGATTATATTAAAATTTACTATCTATTTATCATCTATCTACCTATCTATCTTTTAAAACTAAGTTTCCCAAATTAAGAACTTCTAGTTGACAAGGAAGGAATGTTGATTGTATTAACTACTGTGATGTTCCACTGTTCTTTGTTTAGTGGAAATACCCTGTATTTTTTTTTTTTTAAACCCTTAACTTCTGTGTATTGGCTCCTTGGTGGAAGAGTGGTAAGGGTAGGCAATGGGGGTCAAGTGACTTGCCCAGGGTCACATAGCTGGGAAGTGTCTGAGGCCAGATTTAAACCTAAGACCTCCCATCTCTAGGCCTGACTCTCAATCCACTGAGCTACCCAGCTGCCCCCCCTTATTGTTTTTTATCTCCAATGATCAGTGCACAATATTGCCAGCTATGTACTTCCTCAGTTTCATTGTAGATTTAGAACAAAAAGAGATGTAGCAAAAATAGCTATTGATAGACTGCATGTTCATTAAAAAGTGGAGGGATCACCAACAGGAATTTTATGCCACATTCAACAGCCGATTGGGATGTAGCTGTACATAATATATTAGATCTGGTCCTAAGCAAATATATATATTTCTAAGGAAGTAAGCCCCTAAAATTCTGTATTGATGAAGCTTGGGCCGCTAGGTGGCACAGCAGTTAGAGTGCCAGTCCTGGAATCGGGAAGACTCATCTCTCTGTTTTCAAAACTGCCCTCAGATGTTTACTAGCTGTGTGACCCTAGGTAAGTCACTTAACCCTGTTTTGCCTCAATTTCATCATCTGTAAAATGAATTGGAGAAGGAAATTGCAAACCACTCCAGTATCCCTGTCAAGAAAGCTCCAAATGGGGCCATGAATAATTGTGCATAACTGAAATCACTGAACAACAGCAACAAAATATGATGAAGTTAGTTATTACCAATTTGATGATGCAAAGTATAACCTATATATTGGCTGACATATTCCCGGTTATCACCATGGCACATAGACAAAACATGGAACTTTGAGTTATAGAATCTCACAAAAAAAAATTCTAATCCTATTATTAGCTGAGTAAGCTTGGCCAAATCACTTAACCTTTCTGATCTCAGTGTCTTTATCTGTAAAATGTAAGTGCTGATTGAGATGACCTCTAAAGTTCTCTCCAGCTTAATTTATCTATAGTTCTAAGTTTTATGATCAATGGCATAAAAGAATATTAAGTACATAATTGCATAATAATTATATTATTTATATAGAAATATAAAGAATGTGCTTTACTAATAAATATTCTATTAATATCATTAATCCAATTTTCTTGGTGAGGAAACAGATTCAAAGATGTTAGAAAATGTATCCCTTATCCCACAGCTAGTCATTGTCTGATGTGAATTTTGAAGTCCCCAAGTCCAGCATTCCTTCACTACTAAGTCATTTCTGCTTAAGTGCAATTTTTCCTCAACCTATTTAGTCAGCCTTGATTGACAACATAATAAGTAAAGTAAAATCTAACATTAAGATAGATGCACGATTCTCTAGGAAACTTATTTAACTCAACAGTTTATGAATATCACCCAAAGTTCTTGAAATAATCATTTAGGCTTAAAGGCCCAGTGTGAAAATGTACTCTTAAATTTTAAAAAGGAATGTGAAAAATGTTACAGCGATTGGCTTAGTCATTTCTTTCTGTTCAGTGGAAGTTTGAAGAAGTCATGTACCAGGCTGCACTGGGGCAATGTAGCCTTTGCATTCTGCCTGCTAAATAGCACTGTCTAATAACATACTTAATAATTAATATATTATTATTACTTATAATTAATTTATAGTATTAATTATTAATCTAATAAAATTAATAATAAATGATCATGGAGGGCATTTTGGTTTTGGACCTCAGGTTAAAAACCTCTGCACCAGGAGGAAGGTAAGACTGTTAATTCTATTAATTATTGGGACATTACACTCTTCTTTGTTTAGTGGAAATGCATTAGATAACAATATGAGCTTACATTATATATTGCATTTGCAAGGTACTTTAAATATCTTATTTGAACCTTACAGCAACTCTGTGAGATCTATAATGAGGGAAAATCAGTATGGTATGGTGGAAAGAGAAATTGAGATCCTGATTAAAATCTTCCCAATTATTATCTGGTAGTCTCAGTCAGATCCAACTCTTTGTGACTTCATTTGGGCTTTTCTTTGCCAAGCTATTGGAGTGCTTTGCCATTTCCTTTTCCAGTTCATTTTATAGATAAGGAAATCAAGGCAAAGAAGATTAAGTGATTTGATCTCACAGCTGGTAAGTGTCTGAGGTTGAATTTGAATTTATGTCTTCTTGATTCTAGGACCAGCACTCTATCCACTTCTCCAACTATATTTTGTACTATGATATGTATCATAATAGGAAATCACTTAATGTCTTTGGACAGTGTCTTTAAATGTGAAATGAAGGTATTTGATTATGTGAACTTTAAGTTCTCCTTCCAACTCAAAATCTATCTTCCTTTGACTTCAAGAAGAAACTTATTCTACTTTTCCATAGCTCTAATTAGAGGGATCACTACCATCCCCATTCTATAGATGGAGAAACAGGCTTTAATTGTAGAAATCTGAAAATGACTTGACCATGGTCACACAGAACTTTATAAACATTAAAACACAAGTTAGACAGAATTTGAACCCAGGTTTTCCTGACTCAATCATTCCATTAGTTATGCCATGTTGCCTCTCAGCTATCACAGCTGGCTTTCTAAAGAGTTTAATTAATGACACACGTACGCCAAAGAGGGTGAAATGACAGTACAAGATCATGGATAATGAGTTTGGAGTGTAGCCAATTAATCAGCACTGAAGTAGAATATTTTGCCACATAACTTCAAGTTTACATACATAGTACTTACAGACAATGGAAGTATCCTGAAGCCATAGACATTTGCCATTCAGTAAATTGTGTTGAAATATCCCTGAAGAGAGCGGAGATGATAAACATTTGAATGTCAAAGTAAAACATGACTCCTGGAAGTCTCTGGTAGATTACAGTGGGGGAATGAAGTACCTATGATGAAATTAGAACAAAAATTTTGTTATTTCAGGTATTATTCATTGAAATATAAGTATAATGTAATGCATAACAAACTTATGGAATTACAGTAAAAACTTGTGGAGAAGCACATAATCTGTCATGATTCTAAAGAATTAGAGGAATTAACTAGAGGAAAAAAACCTATATTTAATTTAGAATAAATGACTTCTCATGCTTAATCAATGTTAAATTACATATGGAGTTGTGGTTTATCTATCAAATGAAATTTTCCTTGCTCTAACTTCATCAAGAAATACTTGATTCTGAGCGACTTATGGAAAAGAACGCTACCCACATTCAGAGGTTTCTACTACAGGAGTGGAAACAGAAGAAAAACAACTGCTTGAACACATGGGTTGAGGCGGACGTGATTGGGGATGTAGACTCGAAACTACCACACCAATGCAACTATCAACAATTTGGAAATAGGTTTTGATCAATGACACATGTTAAAACCAGTGGAAATATACATCAACCATGGTGGGGGGGAGTTTGGGGGGTGAAGGGGAAAGTAAGAGCATGAATTATGTAACCATGTTAACTTTTCTAAAAAATAAATATTAATAAATGTTTAAAAAATAAATACTTGAAATTATAAAATCATAATATCCCAGAGTTGGATAGGATAGAATCAAAAAATTTTATAGCTGAAAGAGAACTCAGAATTTGTCTAGTCTAATGTGTACCTGACCCTTCCATCACTCACTCCCAATAATTGTTAACTTTCATATGGAGAGGCTAAATCTATGGGAGCAGATGTGATCACCAAGCAAAGTAGTAAGTGTAGAGAAAAAAATGTCTCTGGACATAAAGATATCTATGGTTGGACATCTATAATGAGATGGTATGATCTAGGTGTGGATACAGAAAATGGTGTGAAAGGCAGGAGGAGAACCTGAGAGAGTGGTTTCCTGAAAACCTAGAGAGAAGAGAATATCAAGGAGGAGAAGAGGGTGATCCACTGTGTCATGGGCTGCAGAGAGGTTGAGGAAAATGAGGACTGAGAAAAAAGCATTGGATATGGCAATTAGAGCATCAATGATAACTTTGCAGGTAACAGGTTTGATGTAGTGATGAGGCTAGAAGCCAGATTGTAACACTGAAAAATGAGAAAATGGATAATCTTTTCAAGGAGTTTAACCATAAATTCTAGAAGAGTTATAGAATAATAGTTAGCAGGATAGAAAGATCAACTGATTTTTTTGTTTTTCTGAGGATGAGGGAAACATAAACATGTTTGTAGGCAGTAGGGAATTAGCCAGTAGATGGAGAGAGACATGATAAATGATAGAGTAGGAATCACAGAAAGAACTATCTTTTGGAGGAGAGTGAGCTTGCTTGTATAAGAAAAAACATGTATAACTTTGGGTAAAGAGTAAGTCCATTTCTTCATCTGAGCTTGAGATGAAGGAGGAGATATTTGGAAAAGGCATCTAAGTGACATGAGATGGATAAGAGGAGCATAGAGAGAGTCCATGGCAAATAACCTCAATTTTTTTCTGTAAAATATGAGATAAGGTTCTCAGTTGAAAGGGAGTGTGGAGTAGGAAGGAGGTTTGAGAAACAAAAAACTTTGGAAGAAGTACTGTGGAGATTGAGATAGTGAGTTAATAATGGAGTTGTAGAAGCCTAAAGTGAAGGTCCAGTTAAAATTGTATAAATAATTTGTAGTAGACCCACTCAGTATGATTTCATAGTTTTCTCCATATATGTTTAGCATAATATATGTAGAAGAGAAGGTGGCAGGATGGAAATCATTGAAGATGGATCCTTCTCCGAATGTGATTGTCAGTATCATAAGAGAGATTGGGATTCAAAAGAAGACTGTTTAAGTTGAACTGGCTCATCACAGGATCAGGATGAAGAAAAATGGAGAGCTTGGAAAATGCTGGGGGATTAGCTTGGGAGATAACTGAAGGGTTATGGAGGTTATGTTGTGAAAAAATGTAAGGTTTCATAAGGAAAAGCAGAGGGTGAGGTGGAAAGAAAATGGATTGTAGTCAGAGATGAGAATTTCAGAATTCTTGAACATAGATATAATACATTTGTGGATGATGGAAAGATCAAAGTTATGACAATCTTTGTTTCTGGTTGAGGTGGGCTGAAGGAATAGATCATGGAAAGTGAATTAGTTGAGGAAATCAGTGGCTGGAGAGTCTGAGGAAAAGACAATATGAATGTTAAAGTCTCCCAACATGATGGCAGGAGTGGAGGACAAGAGAAAAATTGTGAACCAGGTACTGGACTTGTTAAAGAAAGAAGGGAATCAATTTAAAGGTTTGTAGACAATAGCAACCAGGATTTTGATTGGATGATAGATATGAATAGCATGAATCTAGAGGGAGAAGACATTACTGAGAGAGGATTATAGGGAGAGAATCTGAAAGTGGCAATGAAGAGAAAGGAGTATTCCAACTTTCTTGCTTTAAGCAGTAAGCTGAAAAGAATGAGTAAAAGTACAGTTGGTACTAAAGAGTGGCCATGGAGGCTGTATTGTGAAAGAGAAGCCAGGTTTCAGTGTGTTATCTAGAAAATGAAAGGAGTGAGAAAGGAAAAGATTCAGTATAAAGGGAAATTTTTGGCATGTGGTTTAGATGATGACCTCTAGGAGTTCAGAATCACTGAGATGTCTAAGATATGATCAGATGTGGCAATGTTTATCATTTTGCAGAAGGCACTACTCCTTTTCGCAGAAATTATAAATCAATCTGCAGACAATTGCAGCTTGATAAAGAAGGCATGTGGTCAGATGGTCAGATAGGAGGCCCAATTTCACAACTACTTTTTTCTCCCGAGGCTAGAGAATAGGCAGGAAATGGTGAGCAGGTGATGGAAGTCCAGTTTCTCCTCATTGGTTTTCTTCTTCCTCTTCCCTCAAGGAACAGATTCAGGAGGAGATCGGAGGTTGCTCCTCTTTCTGCTGGAGTCCAGTCCCCATTACAATTGGGAAATCATTCCTTACTTGCTTGTGCAGATGTAAAGTTACTCCAAGCATCCTTCCCTTCCATGACATGCACAACAGGAAATGGAATACTTGTAAAGGAATAGACTTTTTCCCAGATAAGCTGCAAAGGCCCTTTCTCCTCAGAACACACCATCTTTTTTGGTAATAAAAACATTTTCACTCCAACCAAGACTGAGCCCCAAAATATTCATTTAAAAATCAATGGTTCTTGACCACTTGAGTGAGTCTAGAAGTTTCTATGGGGTTCAAAGGATTTTTTACCACTGGCATTTATTCTAGAACATTTTCCAGAGCAGATTGTAGCAAAGGATTCTCTGTCACTCAGATTGCTATTCAGCTTGCTCACACGGCATATTTTGATCTTAATATATGTTTTGGATAAGATTATCAAATGAATCATAAATACTGGTGTGACATGATCCCAGGTTTTATCCCCACCTTAAAGTAGAGGCAGAAGCTTTTTTCTCATCAAAACCAAAAAATAACATATAATTGCTCTTGAAAACTTCTGTGGGAAGACTAATTTAACAGTAGTATGTCACTTAAATATATGTCATTAGAGGCATATGATGTTAAAAATATTCTATATACTCTTCTCAAAAGAAGCCAAGAAGTCTGCCACCCCAGGCTTACTAAAATCAAAGTTTATGCAGCTGCATCAACCTTCTCATATGTAAATTTGGCATCTTGTCATCCAAACTAACTGAGCATATTGCAGAGACTTGTAATTTAACTTTTTAGAAAGTATAACTAGGTCATAATTTTTTTGAGGCTTTATGTAAATGTTAATGAGATAGAAATATTTTAAGGAAAGAGAGTGTTTGGCCAAACTAAGTTGAAATTAAATAGAAAGAAGAAAAAGTACTGTGTAACAGACAGAAAATAGAAAATTGTCATAAAGCTGTTGAAAGACTTTCAAGGCTATATAGTTTACTATGTTCCCTGATCAGTGACTTGATATAATTGGCTTGAGAAAAGGTACATAGTTATATATATAAACTTCATGATCCTTTAGCTCTTGCTGTAGTTTATTTTAGATGCACTTACCTGTTTTGAGGTAATTATATTATTCTCATAATTTAATAAAAATATTATTAAAAACAGTTGAATTTCTGATCAATTCAGCACACTTACTAGAAGAACTAGATTACAGAACTGGGTTCTATACATAAAAACATCATTCTACTTGATAATAGCTAAGAGAACTACATATAGTCTGCAAAGAAAAATTCATATTAAATTTGGTATGCCTAGACATTTCAGTCCCATTTCAATGACATTTCAGTCATTTTTGGCTGTCAGAAATATATGTCTATGAAACTAATTCTCTTTCCTAATGTGGTTTTCTCCCCCTCTACTAATTTTCTAAGTCTATGCATCAGAGAACAATTTCTATGAAGTTCTACCAAGCTGTATGTCTTTGAGTTAAGTCCAGGTAATAAATTATTCCCTCTTTTGTGATATTCAACTTATCTAAACCCAGATAGGCTCATTACCAGCAGTAGTCCAGTCACTAGGTGAAGGATTCTTTGGCTGGGGAAACCCATGAAATGCATAAAAATATAAAAATATCCCCGCTTCTCCTTCTTCAGTGATATTGAAAAAGGAGGCAGAGAGTGTTAACAGCAATAATCAGTATCATTTATATACTTAAAAAGTCTGAAAAGTGTTTCCCCCAGAGTGACTCTATAAGTAATATAAGCACTAATGCCCTCAATTTTCAGATGAAGAAATTGAGGCTCCAAAAGGAAAAAAAATGACTTCCCAATGATTACACAGTTTATACAAGACTGAGATGAGATTTGAACACAAATATCTTGACTCTAAGTTTAGTCTTAATGCACTATGCAATGGAGCCTATGAATAACACCTTTT
Organism: Gracilinanus agilis; assembly: GCF_016433145.1. Classification (NCBI taxonomy): domain Eukaryota; kingdom Metazoa; phylum Chordata; class Mammalia; order Didelphimorphia; family Didelphidae; genus Gracilinanus; species Gracilinanus agilis. The sequence continues at coordinate 489,216,176 of NC_058130.1, read as the reverse complement.
AGTTAATCTATAAACATTAATTTGGTTGTCAGTAATGTAATTATGAGGTCTTTGTTCAACAACCTAAAACTATATGTGCTATTAGAGTAGCTGAACTATATTAACATTGTCATTCTTACTAAAAATGAACACATTTTTATAGTCAGAATATGAGATGGGCTGGTCAAGCAATGAGAGTACAAGATAACAGATGGACAACCAGAGTGTTGCATTGGAACTCATGGAATTTTAAAAGGCACAGAAGAAAGCCTATATATATATATAGCTTTTTGGATGAATGCTTTATAGTGAATTTATAGAAGGAAGTAGTCACAAATTGCCCAAAATGAAAAGGTGTAAATGGATTGCAATCTGTATAACTTGAGAACATACTTGCTCCCCCTAACCTCCTATCCCTAATATAATCACAGTTCCATTGACATGTTCAAATATGCAATATTTTAGTGGAAACAATAGCATGTATATACATATTTATATGTAAGTCTCTTGTTCTCATTTATGTTTCACTTAATTTCCTTAAATAAAAATTGATGGAGAAGAATTCTAAGGTTTTTACTGTTCCTAAAAAGAGGTGAGGATATAAGATACATTCTATCATTTTATAATAGGAATATGCTAATCAATCAACAAATTAACATTTATTGCTGTTATGTGATGTCAGGCACTATGCTAGGCATAGTACCCTCTATAGTTCTGTAATTCTTTGGAGGGAAAGAATTAAGAATATGGAAAATGATGAAAGAGGTTTTGAAATGTGAAGGGAAGAAGTAGCGCTCTCTCTCTCTCTCTCTCTCTCTCTCTCTCTCTCTTTTTTTGTAAAGTATGAGGCAAAATCCTTAGCTGAGAGGATTAGGTAAGATGATGTTATAGGAGAAAGAAGAGAAGATCTAGGACAACTCCTTTGGGGAGAGCAATAAAATCAGTCAGGGAGGAGGAAGTAGAACACTTTGCTACAGTAAATGCCCAACTGAAATTAGTTCATATAAATTAATAGTGGGACTAAATTTCATGACTTCTTCCAGCCCTGTTCAGAAGCATATGAATAGAGGAGGTAGATGTTGGTAAACAAAGGTGGGGATTTGACAAAGAATTGGCAAGAATTGACCAAACGACAAAGGTATTTGAGAGTAGAGGACCATGCATAATTGAATTGGTTAACCATAAAAATTTTTTGATTTGAAAATAATTTGAAAAGGATAAAGGTGAAAACAGAATAGAAATGATGGTACTATTGGAAGGAAGGGGGACTAAGGATCACAGAAAAGGATTTTTAGAAGGAGTAAGGCAAAGAGAGGGATAGACGTGTATTAATTTATGGTCAGATTGAGGAATTTCTGAGTTCTTGAATACAGAAGTAGAAAAATTATTGTGATGATTATGCTAAAATCAAAAGGTCAATATTGTAATTATCCTTGTTCATGGCTGAAGTAAAATGGTTAAGTTGGTCATGGGAGTTAAGGATATTGAAGAACTAGTGAATAGCATAACTAGTGAGTACAGGTATATTGTAGTTCCCTTGTATAAAGGCAAAAATTGCTGTGGAAAGGAAGATAGTGAATCTGTCACCAAATTTCTTGAGAAAGGAGGGAGAATGAATAGGAGGCCACAAGATACCTATGCTATGATTTGGCTTGGACAGTATGCTTGGACAGAGTTCACCTTAAATGAAGAAAAATTATAGAGTTGTTGGCAGATAGAGATTGAAATGGGGAGCAAGGAATGTTCTAACTCCCTTTCTAGGACTAGTTGTTTTGGTTGTTATGAGGTAAGATATTACTAGTACTAAAAAGGAGGGCCATGAATCCAATGTTTGACTCTATATCTGTGAATGTGGAACACTACGGTCTTCAAAACATTGAAGTTAAGGATTATCCAAAGGACAATGGAGAGGCATAAGGTAAGTGTGATCACACAATGCAAACAAAGAATTATGAAGAATAAATGATATAATGATAAGGTGAAAACTCTCCAAGGCTCCTGGAACCAGATTAAAATGCTATTGGGAAATTATTAACAAAATAAATAAAAATAACATAAAATATAAATAATGTTAATTTATCATTTTTAAAATCAACATGAGGCCCTTAGGGACTCATTTCTATTTGAGTCTGACACCCCTAGTATAAAAGATGTCCTATAATGCATGTATAATTGAAAAAGAGTATACATCAATCACATGTTGAGAATGAAGAGTAACTGATGCATTGTCACTTTCTTTATTAGTATCCTGAAGAAATCAAGGAAAATCCCAAGGGAGGGCCCTGGTATGTTGATGGTCCTTGTGATGAAATTCTGGGAGGCATAAGGTCCAAATTCTCATTGGATGAGTGGGGATAAATGAATTATGATTAGCATTATTGAAGTGGAAGATTACTTTTTTCTTTAATTTTTTCTTAATAAATATCTTTTACTCTTCCCCCCAGATTTTAGGTAGATTTGTCATGCTGACATATGGATAGTGTAGAACAAGATAAGCTTGAAGATAAGGAGTTTAGCTAAATTTGGAGGAATTTTTTAGAGACTATAGATCTGAGAAAGCATAGTGTTAGGATCAATAGGTCAATAAAAATTTGGAGGAGAAAACAATCCCAAAGGTCCAAATGAGTAAATAAAATTTCTTGAGGGAGATGCATTACATCTTTCTCACCACTAGGAAACACCTTTATGTTGATATGCAATTAGGTAAAGGGTACCTTAGCTGTCGAAAAAGTGTCATACTTTCCAAAATGATTTATTTATTCATGTGGTAGTTTGATAGATCACATGCCCATACTATATTGCCATAAGTTATTTTTTTAGAAATAAAGTGTCAGGTTTCAAATTTTTTAAATGTATAGTAACTGATTCAGAAAGAATATTTCATAATAATATTCCCAATTCAAAGTTTTCTACAAGTATAACCTTCATTTTTCACAGTCTTTTTCCAAGGGCTAATATAACAATATTACCCCATGTAGTATATTATATTGTTTTGTGGGGGGAAAATGATTTCTGGTTCCTCCCTTAAGTGTATTTTTATTGTTCTCTCTCCTGTGTTTTGACTTTCAACTTAGATCATAAATTCATCTAGCAAGGGATAGTATAACTCTTAAGTACAGTCCCTAATATATTGTTGATGCTCAGTACATGTAAAATAATGATTATAATAATCAGGAAAAAACTTGGTCCCATGGAAACATTATTACATTTCACTCTGCTTTAGATTACATGTCATCCTACTGGTATTACATGATAGCTGGATGATTTATGTGTTTTCAGATTTTTAAAGTATTCTACTATCTGACTTTATAGCTCTTTTGCCAGTTCTTCAGTACTTCCCAACTGTACAGATTTAATTTCTTCAATTTTTCTCCTGGAAGACCAATATAGAACTGTTGTTCAATATCTCAGTCATTCTCAAGCCATCATAAATTTTGTGCCCCTTCTTGTTTATTAGGTCTATTTTCTCTCAATTATCTTTTCCCCAAATACAGTTCTTATAAAACTCTTATGCTTTTCTTTTTATCCCTTTGGCAAATGCTTTGTTTTGTTCTATTTCCCTTTAGGGTTAAATTAATGTTATATATTCTTGCTTGATACTGTTTTCCACTTTGATTGTCTTTGGGGATCTTTAAACTCAAACTTTAAAATCTCACTTTTCCTGCACCTTTATCAAATTTTTTTTTTGTTCTTGTTATTATAAAGTTGCACATGATCCACTCTGTTGTGATTATAAATTCTTATAATTCATTTTCTAATCTCTTTGTTATGAGCATTTTCTCTCAGTAGATTATTCAGTTCTCTCAAATTTCTCTTCTTCATGTCTACATTATAGTATGTTATATTAAGTTGACAGAGGGTCATTCTTTCCCTGTCTCATGTTGAAAAGTTTGTATGCAGCGTATGGTTATGAAGTGGCTGACTGAAATTGAGTACAACTGAAAGTGGGGTGGAGGAATTTTGGGGTAGAACTGAAAGACTGGCTTCAGATTTACTCCTTTTTTATAAGTGGTGGGATTTAGCTAGGAGTTGAAAGATCTACATTTTCAATTTCAGAACAACTAGCTGACTATGGTAAAAAAAAATTGTGCTCTCTTCTCTTCCATATCTAGAATAGTATGCTTTTAGATCCCCTTTAGTCTTAAAAGGGAGACTAGAACCCTATTATTATTTTTTTCAATATTTTCAATATTTTTATTGCTCTGAATGTGAAATCAGCAAAATGAACATTTCTATATACAAATAACAGAAAAAGAGATTGCTTTTGAAATGATGAATGTATTAAATATAACTTTTGTAAAGAAGCACTTAATAAATTCAACACAGTTCCAGATGTTCTGCTTGTTTGTGTCTACTTCCAAGAATCCTTTTTCCTTTTCTGTACATTTTATTTTATAATTAAATTTTACTTTTTCTAGTTATCAAGCATTTTTCTTTCTCATTTCCCACCTCCTCACTGTAAACAAGAAAAAAAATACGAAAGGAAAAACAAAGACAAAGCCCTTGTAACAAATAAGTATAGTTAAAATATTCCTACATTGAACATGTCAAAAATATATACCTCATTCTGTATATATCCAATACATCTCTGTCAAGAAGTAGGTAGCATTCTTTGTTATTGGTCTTCTGGATTAATGATTGATTACTGTTGATCAGAGTTCTTAAGACTTTCAAAATGGTTTGTTTTTATAATGTTGGTGTTATAGCACAAATAATTCTATTTCTTTTCACTTCATTCTGTATCAGTTTATGCAAATCATTTGAGATTTCTCTAAAGCTGTCATTTTAAAAACTAAAAAAAATTGATTCCACTCCCCTCTCCATTTCTGTCTTAAGAGTTGATACCAAGTACCAATTCCAAGGCAAAAGAGTTGTAATGGATTAGGAAATGGGGGTTAAGTGATTTGCCCAGGGTCACACAGCTAGAAAATATATGAGATCAGATTTGAATGTAGGACCACCTGTGTCTAGATCTGGTTCTCTATCCATCGAGTTACCTAACTGCCTTCTAAAGCTGTCTTTTTAATTCTTATAAATATTATAAACAATACCCAATTGCATTCCTATATTAGAATTTGTTGAGACATTCCTTTGATAAAGGGGTGGATTTCTATTCCCTTAATTTTCAGTTCTCTGCCAGTATAAAAAACTTTTTGTAAATATTTTTGTACAAATAAGCCTTTTCCTCTCTTTTTCTGCTTTCTTTGGGGTATATCCTTTTTAATGTTATCAGTACATCAGATGGTATGCATAATGGAAAGCATGCTTCATTCTTGGTCTTCATGACTGGTCACTTCACTGATCAGAGTTCTCAAGTCTTTCCAAGTTATTTTTCTTTGCAATGTTGTAGACATTGTATCATTTAAAAAATCCCACTTCTGTTTCATTTTGTGTCAATTTTCCCCAGATCTCTCTGAATTCATGACTTTATATTTTACAGCTCAATAACGTTCTATTACATTTTGTTGTTCAATTGTTTTTCAGTTGTGTCCAGTTGGTGTTTTATTGGCAGAGATACTGGAGCATTTTGCCATTTCTTTCTTCAGTTCATTTTACAGATGAGAAAACTGAGGCAAACAGGTGACTTGCCTGGGGTCACACATTTAATAAATAAGTATCTGAAGCCAGATTTTAATTCAGGAAGATGAGTCTTCCTAGCCCAGCATTCTATCCAGTGGGCTACCTAACTGCCTTTCTATCACATTACTATGTCACAATTTGTTCAGCCATTTCCCATTTGATGGCTCTCCCTTCGTTTCCAGTCATCCACCTCTGACATAAAATGATGCTATTAATGTTTGTTGTCCATATGGATCTTTCCTTGATCTCCTTTGGCTACATGGCTAGTAGATGCATTGCTAAATTCTATGTTTATTAAGAATTTATATTTTTTAAGCTTGTTGGTCCCATAGTCTTATAATTGTTACCTTTATTCTTTAGTTAATCATAGCTATGGCACTGCCATAACAATTACAAGAAATTTTCAATCTGTATTATTACTCTTCAGTCATTTCCCATATCCACTGCAGATATAGAATCCTATATCTGTTTTCTCTTAATTACTCTGATTTTTAGTAATTTATTGTAACTTCCATTCTCAAATTTATGAGTCATTTGGATTTTCCTCAACTGGAAATATTTTATAGTTTTTTTCTCTATTTCAAATGTGAATATTAAAAATATTTTAGAGAACTCTTTCCTAACACAATCTGTTAGCATAACCCTTTTTTTCAGATAGTAACCTCTTAAGTCATACAGGAAGAGTTTGGAGAATTTAGAGGACTACAGTTCTTACTTTGGCACTAGCTGACTCCAAAATGTCAACGCAGGGGACCAGCTTCTTACATTTCCAGGTCCTATTGTTTTATCTTGTGTAGCTGAGATTCCTGTTTTTTGAGTACTCAAGATTGACTTGAATCTTTCATTTACATCATTGCTTGACAATAAAGTAATTTTTGACTTTTCAGTAATGTAATTCATTCTAGTCTTTAAATTTATGGTCCATCTCTATCTCTTTAAGATGCGTCAAAGTTGTATGTGATGTCTTGCTTTAGATCATAACCCCACTGTATGTTAATGGAAAAGCCTCAGAGGGTTTCCTAAGAACCAGAAAAGTTAGGTTACTTAATGAGATCATAAATTTTAGGATTGTAAAGGATCTTAGCAGTTGTCTAGTTCAACTGCTACATTTGACAGACGGTGAAACTGAGGTATCAAGAAGTTAAGTGACTTGTCTGAGGTCATAACTGAAGAAAGAGGCAGGTTTGGGATTTGAGCCCTGAACGTCTGACTCTATATTCAGCATTATTAAGAACCTCCTTTGTTCTAGGCATGGTGCTAAGTGCTTTTCAAATATTATCTCATTGATCCTTGCAATGAGCTTGAGAGTAAGGTGATATTATTATCCCATTTTATTGTTGAAGAGACTGAGGCAGACAGATTTAAGTAACCTGCCCCAAATCTCATAGCTAACAACTATCTGAGGGCAGATTTGAATTCAGATCTTTCATACTCTAGGGCCAATCCTTTATCCATATTGCTAACTAGGAACTTTGAGGCCAAGAGAAGTGATATGATTTTTCTAGGCTTCACTGCTAAGGCGACAGAGTTAGAATTCAAACCATAGTCTCTAACTCCAAACCTAGTGTGATTTTTAGTATATTGTCTTTTCCTTGAATCCTAGCCTTTCCTATTCCAAGTCTAGCACTAACTATATCCTTAATTTTATGGTGAATTTTCATAATAATCTACTTGGTTTGATTAATTTTGGTCTGAGTATATTGTAGAAAATGGAGTATAATTAAACTTGAAAAGTTTGGTTCTGATTTCTAGGTTTCATCTTTAGATCTGAATAAAATTTCTAATAACCAGGTAAATATTCCTCATATTATTTGATAACTTTCAATTTTTCACCCTTCTTTATGATGTTTTTATTTGCTACTTCTATTATGATAGTTTGGCTGGTCAATAGGACCACCAAGGGGAGACAAGTAGGAATAATGTAGTTCATGTTCAATATGTAATAATCATCCCCAGGCTAACTGACTAGCTAAATCTCTATGGGGAGAATGTTGCATGGATTTCTCTGACAAAAAAGGGAAGTGGCATTCTGTGAGTAAACATTGATTTGACAAGGATTCTAGGCAAATTCATCTTTCCATAAAAATTGATATGTATTGATAACATTCTTAACAATCTGATATTGCTAGAAAAAATAGAAAAGATCTTTTGTCTATCGAGAACAATGTCAATATCTGTTGGCTGCCTTATAGCTAAAAGATGGCAAAGATACTTTATTCACTTTATTATGGGAGATACTATACTGTCACTGAGATTTGCAAATGAATAGACTAGGTAAGTCAGTAGGCACTGTGAAATTTCTGAAAGTGAAAATGAAAGGCAAAAGGTGGTGGGATGTTAAGAAAGAGAGGCATTAAAAGTACTTGTGTAGGGGCAGCTGGGTAGCTCAGTGGAGTGAGAGTCAGGCCTAGAGATGGGAGGTCCTAGGTTCAAACCCGGCCTCAGCCACTTCCCAGCTGTGCGACCCTGGGCAAGTCACTTGACCCCCATTGCCCACCCTTACCAATCTTCCACCTATGAGACAATACACCGAAGTACAAGGGTTTAAAAAAAAAAAAGTACTTGTGTAGGTGAGAGAACTAGAAAAAAAATACTATCCCTGGGATGACAGGTCAGCCATGACCTGAGCCTTCTCAATCATAGTCCATCACTTTGTAAAGTTAGCAGAGTGAGTAGGATGATGAACATTTTTTCACTTTTTAAAAAAGGGTATTTGATTTTAAAGGATTGGGAAGATTCTAATTTGAAACCACATTTATAAAATGAGAGAGTTGCACTAGATGATCTCTAAAGTCTCTTCTAGTCCAAAATATAATATATGATCTTTTGTGTATTATGAAGCTAGCAATGGGAGCTAATTCATAGACAATTACACGTGTAAAGGTAACTAGTTGTGCAAAAAACTGGATGTTGGAAAAAGAAATAAGATTGAGAAGCAACAGTGGCTTTCAATATCCTACTCTTAACTATTTTGCCTGATTTACTTATATGACTAATAGGAAGATGATTTTATTATTCCTAAAATACGTTTTTCATAAAAATTATAGGAAGAAACGTTGTTAAGCTGAAACTGAGCAAGTATTCTTGTTAAATTGATTTGGTCATTGGAAAAATAATTGGATTGTAGTTTGAATCCTAGTTTATGAGAGTAGGAGTCTCTTTACCTATTTAGGAAAACCAGTTAAAAAATAAATCCTTATACTAGGGCCCCTAGGTGGCTAAATGTATACAGTGCCAGGCCTGGAGACAGAAGGTTCTAGGTTTGAATAAGGTCTCTGACATTTCCTAACTGTGTGATCCTGGGAAGTCACTTGTTCCGCATTGCATAACCCTTGGAACCAGTACATGGTATTGATTCGAAGACAGAAGGTAAGGATTTAAAAAATACTTAGTATTGATTCCAAGACAAAAGATAAAAGTTTAAATATGTACACACATAAATGTACAATACTACTCTTAATATTCTCATTTTTGAGGGGGAACAGATGAAGGGTCTGGATCTGTGATTTCATAGGTATTGGAAACCTATGCTAGAATAAAGTCATACTAATTATAATGGCCATAACCCATCTGAAATGTGATGTCACTCTAGCATCTTGTAGAATTCTGGGTAAAGATTATCCATTTTGTGATTTAATCCTAGCTCTTTTAATTTAATCTACATTCAGGTCATTTCCCCTTGCTTTTGGCCATTGAGTATTCTGAGGATATAAGCTAACTGTATTTCTTGTTTTGGCTGAGGAAAAGAGAGGGGTTTTTCCTTCACTGGAGGTCTTTTAGCAAAGACTACATGACTCTTTGTTGGGCATGTTGTAGAGAGGATTATTATTCATGGGCACATTAGATTAGATTGCCTGTCAGATCACTTTCCTTGTGTTTTTCTTTGATCCTTCAATAGATAACCTGTGGATAGAGAATTAGTATATGAGTCAGGGCATTTTCTATTATTCACCAAAGAACTTTATGCATCAGACAATTAATCAGGTAGTTGTTGCTTGTCTTTTATTCAGAGATGCAAGGATTAATTCTCCTCCTGTGTTGTACAAAAAAGAACTCATTAAATTTGGGAATATATGTAAATTGAATTTTCACAAGAGTTATTACAAATATGGAAATTTTGGTTCTAAAAACCAAACTCTACATTGATAATATTGGAATTTGGAGTCTGCTTGCATCTACCATGTATTTTCCTTGCCCAATGTGTGATACTTATTTTAAATTCTTTATTGACTGTTATATTTCATGCCTCACTGCAATATAGCAACACCAACAAAATGTTGACATTGAAAAGACAGAGCTTTTTTTCCAAAGGAAGCTTTGGGTCATTAATAGATTTTCACACCTTTATGCAGGCAATCTAGACCATTATCCCTTTTCTGTGCAATTATGGAACTGGTTGATAATCTAATTGAACTGTCTGTCCCAGATTCCCCCCCCCCCCACACACACACACTCACTAATAGACAATTTCTATAGGTTGTCCATTCAAATACATTAGAATTTGTGCAATAAACATTATTTATTCATTTGGTCTTTCCTATGTGGATGATCAGGCCTAACTCTTGAGTCATTACTGATCTCTTTCATGAGGCTCATTAGTGTTTCAGGGTTTGATGCAACCAACTTACTGTTACAGATAGGAACACTTGAAAGATATTAACATTCACAAGGATTCCATTTTTATTTTGTATTCCAGGATGTATCTCTTCTCTCACAATGATGGACATTTTGAGCAAAAATATATCTCCTTGTTTAAATCTTGCCTAATGTTGATCAGATGTTAATTGAAAAGAATTATTCATCTCAAATTATTTTTATGTATAGATAGAATACATCTTTATTTTGGGGAGAAAGCTGTCAAAAATTCTGATAGCTATTGGCTACTGGTTTCTAGAAATTCCCCTTCTAGTTTATCCCTTAGAGGGTCTGTTCAATATACTGGAAGTCCTTCTTTGGCAGTTCAGTGAAGAAAAGATTGGAGTAGGAAGAAATTTGAGGCAGGGAGACTAGTTAGAAGCATTTTACAATATTTCAGGTAATAAGTGATGAGGACTTGTCCTAGGGTTGTGGCTGTATGACTGTAGACAGGAAGAAATGAATTAGAGATATTTGAAAAGCAGAAAAAAAAATATTTGGCAGCAGTCTAAATATGTAGGGTAAGAAAGAAAATAATACCAAAATTGTGAACTTGGGGTTCCTGGGAAGGTGGTGGGGCCCTCAACAATAATAAGAAAGCCAAGTTATCTCTGAGACTTGTTCAAGGTCAAAAAGTTAGTTAGTGGCACTCTCAGAGCTTAAATACATATCTCCCAATTTTCAATTTAGTGCCACTCAGAAATAGGCAGCTCAGCTTTTCACCTAATATACATCATTAGTTCATTTGATTGACTCAAGTTCTTATTTAAATTTGTCGTTGCTTACAACTTAGAATTTGGTTAGACATCAAAGACATCAGGTCATCTATTAAATCCTGGATCATCAACAGTCTCCTTGATTTTTTTGTCTTACCACTGGATTTTGATGACTCTGGAAGAGAGAATTAGGCCCACAATTTTGTATAACTCTTCCTCACTTAAATTCAATTCATGAACAAATCAAGATTGTCCTCTTAAATGAAGGATGAACAACAGTAACAACAGCTTACAACTTAAAACCACGAAGAAACAAAAATCTTTTACTAGTCATCAATAGTTATTACATTTTAGTGAATAAAATTAGGCATACTGGGAAGAAAGAGGTATGTATGCCTACCTTAAAATTATTTCTGTTTCTTTCTCAATTTAGTCTCAATGGACATAGTAACTTCTATGCCCAATTATTGGTATTAAGAAACTGTGTTGTAGTTAATGTAATACCATTTTTATTTAAAATCTATGAAGCTGGAGGCAGGTAGATGGCTCAGTGAATTGAGAGCCAGGCCTAGGTTTAAATGGGAGGTCCTGGGTTTAAATTTGACGCCAGATACTTCCTAGTTGTGTGACCCTGGGCAAGTCACTCAATCCCCATTGCCTAGTCCTTACTGCTCTTCTGCCTTGGAAGCAATACACACTATTGATTCTAAGATGGAAAGTAAGGATTTTTAATAAAAAGTATCTATGAATCTATTCATAGACTTAAGATAGCTTTACCAAATTAACCCAAATATCTATGGTTGGTATTATAACTACGTATTCCTCTAAGGCTTATAATTATGTGTAATCTCTACTTATGATTCTGAGGATGCCTTTTCATAGCCTTATACCAAGTCATAGGAACATACATTTTAGAAATTTAAGTGCTATTCACTTCAAAATCTTTGATAGACAAGGAAACTGATCCCCAAAGAAGCTGCGAATTATCCAAGGTCACACTGTAAATCAGTGGCAGGGACATGACTAGAAATCAGTTCTAGATCTTTCAACTCTTAAGCAATTATTATTTTCACTAAATTTCACTGCCACCTTGGTGAAAAAAGACATAGTAGGAAGGGAAAGAGTAATAGGAAACCCCTACATTTCTCCCCACATCACATTTTTAGGAGGAGAATCAATGTATGAGGTAGGGTTCGCTCCTGAATTAGTTGATGCCTTATTTGGAAAGCTGATGAGATGTACTATAGGATACTTTTGAATGTTTGATTAAAAAAAACATTTCTAGGTAAGGGAAACTGGTTCAGATGAATAGTTTTAAAAAGGTTTTTAAGTTCTTTTTTTATGTGAAACCAATTTTTTTTTCTTTTTTATAGCTACTGGCCCATTTCAAAACAAAAACAATCTTTTCTGAGTTGACTCTTTGTAATAAAGGCCTTAGTTATCTTCTACTGTATTTTTATCAAAGGAAGTAAGTATAGAGAAAGAATCTTTTAGTCTGTAAAAATCCTCATTCAATGCCCAATTTTATAGACAAGGGAACAAATGTCTTGAAGTGAGATTAATCATTTGAAGATCCCTCACTAGTAGGTAATCTTAATCATAAACATATATATAACACTTCTAAGCTTTCAGTCTTTTATACACATCTAGTTTATCTTTATGACTACTCTATGAGGTGGGTGCTGAGGAAATTGAGTGTAACAGAGGCTAAGTGACTTGCCCAAGGCCATATAGCTATTAAGTACCTATCAGGATTCAAACTCAAGGTTTCCTAATTCTAAGTGCAGAATGCTATACCCTGTACCACTCAGATGCCTGGATAAAAGATTTGATATTTATACTGAGATCTTCTAATAATAAAATCCAATTTATATGTATCAAAGCTAATTTTAATAAAAAAGTTTTTCCTCTACCTTTCCCACTGTTTCAGTAAAGAAAAGTTATTTTAAATGATAAAATATTTTTAAAAGCACATTTATGTTACATATAAGTGAAAATTTCATAATATTAGAGCTACCCAAAAGTTTAATGAGCTGCTTTTGGAAGTAATAGATTCCTTCTTAATAGGCATCTTCAGCCAAAGGCTGGATGACCACCTTTCAGGGATGTTATTGAAGAGATTCCTGACCATATACGTATTAGATTAGATGATCTCTGAAGTCCTTTTAAACTCTCAGGGTCTGCTATTTCTATGCCATGGAAAGAGTAATTGTCAAGATCTAAAATAGTCATTGGACCATATTAGTCACATTTGGGAAAATATAAAGCCTGTCCTTTGGTATGAAGCAATACATATGCTTACAAAAATCATCAGTCACCCTTTGATGTATGGTTTGTTCAATTATTGTTACCCAGAGAGGCGTTTCATTTGTAATTGCCATATGTCAGCTTAATTCACCTAGCATTTTTGTTTCTCCAATGTTACTTAGTTGTGGTACATGATTTAAAGTTGTACTTCAGTTTATCTTTCTCCATAAATATCCATTTGAGCAGAGTGGGTTTTAGTAGGAATGACTGAGTGCTAGATTGACTCACTGACCACTTGAATTTCTAAGTGCTGTCTACTATGATCCTACCTTGCCATTGAAGGTGAAGATTATCTAAAGGAAGTAAGATCCCTGTTCTAGGAGGTTACATGGAAAAGTGTGATAGTTGGTAGACAAACAAATATGGATATTATTTTACAGAGACATGACAGTGTTAGGATATTTTTAGGCTCCTAGGAAGAACTCCAAGACTTTACTTTGTGTTGTAATGACATTGGGATTAAAATGTTTCATGTCCCCAATCAGAAAACAAAGACATATTCTCAATACCTCCTCTTACCTTCTTCAAACACAGAAGCTCCCAGCAGGGGTTACAGATCTTGAAGTTTACCAAATGGCAGCCGCCATTGCTTAAGTTCCAGCTGTCAAATGCCTTTTTAATCCAGCTGTCAAACCAGGTGTGGTAGGCACTGTGGTAGACTTTGATGCTAATGATTGATTAATTAGTGTGTGTGTGTGTGTGTGTGTGTGTGTATGTGTGTGTGTGTGTGTGTGTGTGCACATGTGTGTATAGGGATGCACCTGCACAGCTTGTCTCTCCCTCTATTTTAACCTAGGGGCTCTCCCAACCCCTCAGTAGTTTTCTTGGGAGCCTCTTCCCTCACCCCTAAAGGGTAGCACATTCCCTGTCAAAAGAAAGCACTCAGCCTATCTGAACTGAAAACAAAATAAAATCTCTAATTAATTCACCCAAGCTCCCTGATCTTGACAGAGTAAGTACTGTGCTTAGTTGACAGATCATTAAAGGTTATGAGGGGGAAGAGTATTCTTTCTATGCCACTTTTTTGGGGAGGAACAGATTTGCTCCAGATATCTCTCTATGTTCCATATTCCATTTATAGTAACATAATTTTATTATATTTAAGTATTTACAGCAGAGACTTTTAAAAAATCTGCTTTTGCTGCATGTTCATTTATGCAGGACTAATTTAGCTAGGCAAACCTGGGAGATAGAAGAACTATTCTTTTTGAGTTGTTATCTGTCTACCTCCCTTTTGGGAGTCTATCACTCCTAGGTGGAATGCTCCCCCTCAGATTCAAAATGTCCTCATGTTTCCCTTAGCTACCTCTCCTTCCTTTGGGGTTTCTCAACAATTAGAAATTTGATTTATATATAATAACAGAATCTCCCCAAAGTATCAGAATTTGGTTTTGATTCAAAGATCTTGGTATTTACTCTCAGAAGCATATGGGTACTGACATTAATTGGCCTTTTACTAATACAAGAACATCTTTTGGCTTCTAAGAATGATGAAGAATGAGAGATAATGAGGTGGAAGGCAAAGGAAATGATGAATTCTATACTTGAGTGACCATTTAAGTGTTATTTATTTGAATGTGTTATTGATGAGTTCCTTTTAAAAAACCAGCCATTTCCCCCAAATCTCCTTTTCCCATGGAAACAACCCTTATAAAAATTAATAAAAAATAATTAATCAAAGTCAATATTCCGTATCTTCAATCCAATACCTTTCTATTTTGATGAGGTAAGAATGTTTCATCATCAGCCCCTTGGAACTAAGTTTGGTCATTGCATTTAGTCTAGTTTCTGATATCTTAATACTATTTTAATTTATATTATATAGTCTTTTGATATATCATTCTTTTTCTTTGCTGATCAGATCATAAAAGTGTTCCTAGGTAAATGAAGCTTTTTATTTTAATGACTAAAGAGACAAACCCACTTTAAGAAATGGTCTGCAACAAATCCTATGCTCCATCCCATTGTTTATCACCAATAAAAAGAAAAAGCAAGTAAAGTTTGAAGTACAATCAGTACTAATTTAAATTTAGACACAAATAGACAAATATTTTGAATCTTATCTCCAACCTTATTTAATAGTGTAGTGAGAAAGAGAGACAAAACTCAGGAAGCTTTTACTTATAGCAAAAAGATAGAAGGCAGAATTTAAAAAGTTCATTATGGTAAATAAGTAGACATTATATCATTCAGTGAATGCTATTCAGCATATATTCATTAAGCATCCATTATATGAAAAGTACTTTGCCCAGAAACTAAAGATATGAACATAAAAAAGCAAACATCATTCTTGCCCTCATAGGGCTTACAATATAATCAATTATACCTCCTTGGAAAGGATTAGGAAAGAAGGAGAGAATGGAATGTGATGCATAGTGACTTGTTCACAGTAGGTACTTAATATATGATTATTCCTGGACTGTGAAACATTGAATCATCTTATTAAGGTGAATTCCTTTAAGATTCAAAGGCATATATAGGATGTCTTTCCATATGTTGAAACTTCAATGTATCCATATGTTCCTCAGAAGCTAGAGTTTCCCAAAATGTTTTTAAAGAAATCCCAAGTACACCAGCAATAATGTCTAGATACCATTACTCCTCACATTTCAACGTCTATAAGTCTCTCATGATCTAACCTGTCATTTTGACTTCAATCAAATTTTATCTGCCTTATCATGCATTATTTTGGTATCCTGTTTCTTCTAAGCTGTCACAAAGCAAAATTATCTGCTACATCCATTCAAAGGCAATGATGCTGACGAAAGCCTACCTTTACTTTTAGCAGGGATTTTTGCATCTTTGTAGTTGGCTCTTGCAGACTCTCTTTGTTTTTTAACCATTAATTAATATTCATTTTTAACATGGTTACATGATTCATGCTCCTACTTTCCCGTTTACCCCCCCCCCCATATTCCCCCACCCATGCTGATGCACATTTCCACTGGTTTTAACATGTGTCATTGATCAAGACCTATTTCCAAATTGTTGTTAGTTGCATTGGTGTAGTAGTTTCAAGTCTACATACCCAGTCATGTCTGCCTAAACCCATGCGTTCAAGCAGTTGTATTACTTATACGTTTCCTCTCCTGCAGTTCTTCCTCTGAATGTGAGTAGCGTTCTTTACCATAAATCTCACAGAATTGTCCTGAGTAATTGCATTGCTGCTGGTACAGAAGTCCATTACATTTGATTTTACCAAAGTATATCAGTCTCTGTGTACAATGTTCTTCTGGATCTGCTCCTTTCATTCTGCATCAATTCCTGGAGGTCTTTCCAGTTCACATGGAATTCCTCCAGTTTATTATTCCTTTGAGCACAATAGTATTCCATCACCAGCATATACCACAATTTGTTCAGCCATTCCCCAATTGAAAGACATACCCTCCTTTTCCAGTTTTTGCAAGCACAAAAAGCCCAGACATAAATATTTTTGTACAAGTCTGTTTATCTATGATGTTTGTTGATGGTTTTAGGTATATACTGTTTATTATTTTTAGGAAAGGTAATTCTATTCCTATACTTTTCAGTGTTTTCAATAGGAATGGATGCTGTATTTTGCCAAAGGCTTTTTCAGCATCTATTGAGATAATCATGTGATTTTTATTTGTTAGACTGTTGATATGGTCAATTATGTGGATGGTTTTCCTAATGTTGAACCAACCTTGCATTCCTGGTATAAATCCCACCTGATCATGGTGAATGATCTTCTTAATTACTCGCTGGAGTCTCTTTGCTAGTATTCTATTTAAGATTTTTGCATCTATGTTAATTAGGGAGATTGGTCTGTAGTTTTCTTTCTCTGTTTTTGATCTACCTGGCTTTGGAATCAGTACCATATTTGTGTCATAAAAGGAATTTGGTAGGACTCCTTCTTTGCTTATCATATCAAATAATTTGTATAGTATTGGGATTAGTTGCTCTTTGAATGTTTGATAGAATTCACTTGTGAATCCATTAGGCCCTGGTGATTTTTTCTTAGGGAGTTCTTTGATGGCTTGTTCAATTTCTCTTTCTGGTATGGGATTATTTAGGTATTCTGTTTCTTCTGCTGTTAATCTAGGCAATTTATATTTTTGTAAATATTCATCCATATCTCCTAAATTGTTATATTTATTGCCATATAATTGGGCAAAATAATTTTTAATGATTGCCTTAATTTCCCCTTCATTAGAGGTGAGGTCTCCCTTTTCATCTTTGATATTATCAATTTGGTTTTCTTCTTTCCTTTTTTTTATTAGATTGACCAGTACTTTGTCTATTTTATCTGTTTTTTCAAAGCACCAGCTTCTAGTCTTATTTATTAATTCAATAGTTCTTTTACTTTCGATTTTATTAATTTCTCCCTTGATTTTTAGTATTTCTAATTTAGTTTTCATCTGGGGATTTTTTTTAAACCCTTACCTTCTGTCTTGGAGTCAATACTGTGTATTGGTTCCAAGGCAGAAGAGTGGTAAGGGTAGGCAATGGGGGTAAAGTGACTTGCCCAGGGTCACACAGCTGGGAAGTGTCTGAGGCCAGATTTGAATCTAGCACCTCCCGTCTCTAGGCCTGGCTCTCAATCCACTGAGCTACCCAGATGCCCATCTGGGGATTTTTAATTTGCTTGCTTTCTAGTTTTTTAAGTTGTATGCCCAATTCACTAATCTCTGCCCTCCCTAATTTGTTAATATATGCATTCAAGGATATAAATTTCCCCCTGAGTACTGCCTTGGCTGTATTCCACAGAGTTTGGTAGGATGTCTCATCATTGTCATTCTCTTCAATGAAATTGTTGATTGTTTCTATGATTTCTTCTTTGACTAAATGGTTTTGGAGAATCATATTATTTAATTTCCAATTAGTTTTTGACTTGTCTGTCCAGGTGCCCTTTCTAATTATTATTTTTATTGCATTATGATCTGAGAAGGCTGCATTTATTATTTCTGTTCTTTTGCATTTGTTTGCAATGTTTCTATGCCCTATTACATGGTCAATCTTTGTTAATGTACCATGTGCAGCTGAAAAGAAGGTATATTCCTTTTTGTCCCTATTTATTTTTCTCCACATATCAATTAAATCTAAATTTTCTAGGACTTCATTCACCTCTTTTACCTCTTTCTTATTTATTTTTTGGTTTGATTTATCTAGATCTGAAAGGGGAATATTTAGATTTCCCAATATTATGGTTTTACTATCTATTTCCTTCTTGAGCTCTGCCAGTTTCTCCTTTATGAATTTGGATGCTATGCCACGTGGTGCATACATATTGAACACTGTTATTTCCTCATTGTCTATACTGCCTTTAATCAGGATGTAATGACCTTTACTGTCTTTTTTAATCATATCTATTTTTACTTTGGCTTTGTCAGAAATCATAATAGCCACTCCTGCCTTCTTTTTCTCATTTGATGCCCAAAAGATATTGCTGAAGCCCTTTATTTTAAACTTGTGTACGTCCACATGCCTCATATGTGTTTCTTGTAGACAACCTATGGTAGGATTTTGCTTTCTGATCCACTCTGCTATTTGCTTCCGTTTTATAAGCGAGTTCATTCCATTCACATTCAGAGTTATAATTATCAATTGTGCATTTGCTGACATTTTTGTATCCTTCCCTAGTTCTACCCCTTCTTCTTACACTATTTTCTTTTAAACCAGTGGTTTGCTTTAAGCCAGTATCCCTTATCCCCTCCCTTGATTAACTTCCCTCTCTACCCCCTCCCTTATTATTCCCTTCTTTTTATTTTTAAAGGCCTAATGAATTCCCTCCTCGTTCTTCTCCCCTCCCTTTTTTAACTTCCCCATTCCCTTGCTCCCCTTGGTTTATCCCTTCTGACTTTCTCAGTAGGGTTAGATAGAGTTTTATATCCCAATGGATAATACGGCTACTCTTCCCTCTCTGGGTTGAGTACACTGAGAGTAAGGTTTAAATATTACCTCTTAATGCTCTCTTCCTTTCCTTCTTATAATAGTATTTGTCCCTTCCCCTTCCCATGCCCTCTTTGTGTGTAATAGAATATCCTATTTTTCTTATTCTCTCAAGTTTCTCTTGGTGTCCCCTACTATTCACCCCCCTCTTTCCCACCCCCCATATCATCTTAGACCATTTAATATTCCAACCTCTTCCTGTGAATTATTCTTCTGATTACTATAATAGTGAATACTATAATAGTGAATAGAGTTCACTACAGAGAATTATACATAGCATTTCTCCACATAGGAATACAGATAATTAGATCTTATTGAAGCCCTTAAAGAGGCAGATTTAAGAAATATGAGTTTTCTTTCTTTCCCCTTTGATTCTTATTTACCTTTTCATGTTTCTCTTGATTTTTGAGGTTGGATATCAAACTTTCCATTTAGTCCTGGTCTTTTCTGTGCAAATATGTGGAAATCTTCTATCTTGTTGAAAGCCCATACTTTCCCCTGGAAGTATATAGCCAGTTTAGATGGGTAGTTGATCCGTGGTTGAAGACCCAGTTCTCTTGCCTTTCTGAATATCTTATTCCAAGCCTTGAGGTCTTTTAGCGTGGAGGCTGCCAGATCCTGTGTGATCCTGATTGGTGCTCCTTGATATTTGAATTGTCTCTTTTTGGCTTCTTGTAAAATTTTTTCTTTTACTTGGAAGCTCTTGAATTTGACTATTATATTCCTGGGTGTTGTCGTTTCTGGGTCTAGTGTAGAGGGTGATCTATGAATCCTTTCAATGTCTATATTGCCTTCTTGTTGTAGAACTTCAGGGCAATTTTGCTGAATAATTCCTTTTAGTATGGAGTCCAAATTTCTATTAATTTCTCCTTTTTCAGGAAGATCAATGATTCTCAGATTGTCTCTTCTAGCCTGGTTTTCTTGGTCTGTCACTTTGTCATTGAGATATTTCATATTTCCTTCTATTTTTTCAGTCTTTTGACTTTGTTTTATTTGTTCTTGCTGTCTTGAGAGATCATTAGCTTCTAATTGCTCAATTCTAGCCTTTAGGGACTGGTTTTCGACTATAATCTTTTGCTTTTCCTTTTCAATCTGGTCATTTCTGGTGTTCAATTTGCTTATCAGTTCATTTGATTTCTGAGCCTCACTTTCCAATTGCAGAATTCTGCCTTTTAAACTGTTATTTTCTTGCCTGATTTCCTTTTGAGTTATTTCCCATTTCTCTAGCCAAATCTTTTCCAACTTTCCTGTCATCTCAGATTTGAACTCTTCAAGAGCTTGTGACCAGTTTTCATTATTTTGGGATGGTTTGGATGTGATTGCTTGTTTGTTCTCCTCTTCTGTTTGCTCTGTTGTCTGGATTTTCTCTGTGTAAAAGTTGTCGAGTGTTAAAGATTTCTTCTTCTTGTTGTTAATCTTTCTCTTCTGGGCTTCCTGATTCTGGGTTGCCATTTTTAGCCTAGCACCTTCTCAGCTTTATCCTCACACTAAGTGTCTGTCTGTGTTCTTTAGGCTTCTGAGGTCTCAGGTCTGGTTGTTCTCAAGGTCAAGCCTCCTGGTGGTTCCCCTTTCTTGATCCTCTGCTGAAGGCTCCTTTACATGTCTCAGGGTGCTGCTTCCACAGTCGTATACTCGTCTGTACTGGTTCCCCACTCAATGTTTCAGAGCCTTCACTTGTGCCTGTGTCTGCCTCCACCCGAGCCTGCGCTCAGTGTCTGGGCTCAAAGCCCGCGCAAGTTCTTTAGCCCTGGAGCTGCCAATGACTCAATGGGTGCCCTAAACTTGCTCTACTTCTTTTGCCCTGGCTTTGGCACTGTAGGTGGTGCGTGGGGGGTATGGGGTTGCTCAGCTTGTGATTTAGTTAGAGATGTTTCACCCCTTTATAGCATGGAAATGCTCCAATTCCACATACCTTCCATGCTGCGCCCTGTTGTGGGGTCCCTCCGTTCATCTGGATTTGTTTTTATGTCCCCTTGAGGAGTCCTCTATGTTTCTGGTAGGAGAGGTTAAGCTGCTGCTTTTTACTCTGCCGCCATCTTAACCCCACATGGAAAGTCGACAATAGTCTCTCTTAAGAGAGGTAAATCTAATGCTGAAATTTCAGGCTTAATCAAATGGAGGCAGGGTGGAAATTTTTGGACTGGGACTCTGCAGTTCAAACAATATGAATAGTATTTGTCTCTACCTATGTGTAAAGGTAAATCAGATCGATCTAGAGTTGGATAGGCAGATCTCTTTCTCATTTATGTATTTCAGGAAGAAGTAGGATTTCAAGGTGCTTGGCAGATTCATGAAGGAGTCATCAAGAAGCCTCCTGAGACAGAGAGAATACATTTAGTCAATGAGGCTAATGTTATAAACAGACAAGGCCTGACACATGGTGGACCCTTAAAAATGGTTGTTGATTGATTGAATGAATTCTAGGGGAGAACATTTCAGAAAGTGAATATTTGAAGGGACAGAAAAGCAACAGCACATCAGAATGCCTCAGGGTGAAGAAAGTGAGGAATTGAATTAAATCTATCCATGTGATTTTGGGCAAATCATTGAGCCTCTTTGAAACTTAAGTTCCTCATTTTTAAAATGATGAATTTGGACTAATTGTCCTCTGAAGAGGTTCCTTCTAACTTTAGTCTGATAAACCTTTATGACTTGAGAACTATAAGAAAGCTGCAGAGAAAGAGCAAAGGGCAGGATTTGCCAACAAATTTGATGAGTGACAACAAGGAGTCAACTCCCTCAGCCAAGGTGTCTATTTTGCATGATGAGTGAAATGACATTTCAGGAAGAGATTCATTTTTATCCATTTTCTTTTATCATCCACTCATACATTTAATATATCTCCCAGATTTTAAATATAGCATTGTAAATAATAGGATGTCATAATATGCAAAAGAACCAGTGATTGCCAAGTGTTCTATGGAGGTGTGGGAGAATGACAGAGACTGAATTTACCTGAAAAGGTTTAAAGTTTAAGGAATGATGATTAGCTCCATTATATCTTGATATTAGTCAAGCATTTGATACACTGCCTTACGAGTTCTTACTAGAAAAATAAATCCATATTGGCCTGGATGTGAACTACTGTCAAATGGATTTAAAACAGACTGAAGGGACCCTAAGCAAAGGGTAATGATAGCAATAATCATGATAAATGGCAAGGGATTGAGTTAGGAACAGGGCGTGCAGTTGGCTGCTTTTATTTAAGATCTCTTGGTGAAGGGAAAAGCTGTATAAATGCATGAATAAATGAGTACACAGCACTCCAAAATAAAAATGGGTAATGAGGAATATTAGTACAGGTGCCTACCTATAATGATCAAAAACCACATCACAAAATATGCATGTGGATATCATAAATAATGCCATTGACTTATTCATTGTCTTTTATTATCTAAATCATGAGTAATACTTGACTTGGACTGATGAGGAACCAGTCTTGGAGATGTAGACAGGAGAAAGGAGAAGTTTAACATTCACCAGGGAGTCACCTGAGGGGAACATAAATTTACATTTGCAACCTGTAACAGGCTGTTCCTACTCTGCACAAAATAATCATAACAAATGATGACAACACATGTGAAATGGTAATAAGGAATCTTAATTAGTAGCAAGATGGCATTGGTGAGAGGCAACTATGTGTTAGTAAGAAGATCACCAGACCAGGAGCCAGGATTCAAGTTATGGCTCTGCCAGGGAATAATAGTGTTCGTATGGATGAACTACCCTGTGTGGAACATCATTTCCTGATCTGCAAAGTGAGGGAGTTGGACTGGTTGAGCTCTCAAGACCCTCTCCAGTCTAGCACACATGGCTTCTATGAAATAATATTGGTGTACTCATGCAAATATGCCAGCCATGACTTCATAATTTGTAATGGTATTCAGCTTGACAATGTTTACACTTGTTAATGACTTCCTTTATGAGTGATAATTGATCTACTTCATTATCATATTAAATCCTTGATCATATGCCATTAGGTTTGATGTAATAAATGATCTGTGTGGTTTCTAGTGTAATGAACTAATTAGACTAATTAAAATCAATATGTGTGCCAATATTATACTTTGAATCCAAATGCTCCCTCTGTCTGTGCTGGCTTTCAACCAGCCACTCAGTAAAACGGATCTAATGCTGATTTATGAGCACTTGAGGAACGTGAGGCAGAATAAATTGCTCATGGTAGTAGAGACAGCATTAGTGAAGTACAAGATACTAAGTGCATTGTAAGGTCAGCCATGAGGGTGTACTTACATATGTAGTTATGTGCCACCTTAAACCCCTCCCTCATATATCAAGCCATCCTAGGGAAATCATTTGGCTCCAGTACTAGGATAATTACTGAGAACATGCACTCATATTTTGTTATAAAAACATGGGCAAGATGAATTTGGCCAGAATATGATTGCTATGCAAACATATCTATAGGGCTTGACATATTGTAGAGTCTTGAGAAATACTTTGGTGTGGTAGATAGAAATCTCAACATGGGATTAGCAAGATCCAGGCTCAACTTCCTTTCTTATATTTCCTGACTGTGTGACCATGGGCAAGTCATTTGGCTCTCTTGAGACTAGAATTCCTTATCTATAAAATGGGCTTAATAATTCCTGTTCTTCTTAACACCCAGAGTTGTTGGCCTTGGAGAAGATCATAGTTGTAAAACATTGTGTGAAGGTTAAAGAGCTATGTAAATGCTAGTTATCATTTTTGACAGTTTTATTTCTTTTTTTCTCCTACTCTAGTTTTTGAGCACTTTCATGGCCCTGTGTTCTCAAAATGAGAACTTATTTTTATAGTTTTATAGATAAGCTTCTGTTCCTTTGCTACAACTCTGTGAAGTAGATAGGCAATGGATTATTATTCTTAATCTACAAATTTGTTTTTGGGTAATTTCAGTTGTATCCTACTCTTCATGGCCCCATTTGGGGTTTTCTTGGCAAAGACACTGGAGTGGTTTGCCATTTTTTTCTTTAGCTCATTTTATATATGGGGAAACTGAGGCAAACAAGGTTAAGTGACTTGCCCAGAAGTGCAAAGCTAGTAAGTATTTAAGGCCAGATTTGAACTCAGGTCTTCTTGACTTCAGGCCCAGTTCTTTATCCATTATGCCACCTATCTGCTCATTCAACAAATTAGGAAACAGAATCAGAGAGACGCAAAGCATCATTGAATTGAAAAGCTTGAAGGGACTAAAGAGATCACAGGATCATAGATCTAGAGCTATCAGTGACCCTAGAGGTAATTTAGTTTAACCTTTCTTTTATAGGTGAGGAAACTGAAGCTCAGATTAAGTGACACCCAAGTCCCTAAATAGTATTAATCAGAGCTTAACCTTGATCTTATATCCTTTGACTCTAAATTTAGGACTCCTTCCACTGCACCATGGTGCTGCTCAGATGATCCAGAACAACCCTGACCTTAGAAGGAACATCTAGTCTTAAACATCCACAGATTATACTTTACCATCAGCCTTTGCAGGAAGAGAGAGACCTCTAGTGATGAGGAACTCACTTATCAAAAAGCACTCCATTA
The DNA here is from genome assembly GCF_016433145.1 of Gracilinanus agilis. Lineage (NCBI taxonomy): Eukaryota > Metazoa > Chordata > Mammalia > Didelphimorphia > Didelphidae > Gracilinanus > Gracilinanus agilis. The sequence goes on along the minus strand of NC_058130.1, from coordinate 489,191,514 downwards.
CATTTTGAGAAAACTCTAGTCATTAAGATAATTTTCATTATAGAAAACTACCTCTCTAAAAATATCCACTTGTTCCTATTCTTTCTGAAAGGTGAAAAAAATTCAAAGTCCCCCTCTTTACAACCCTGCAAATAACGTAAGAAAGCCAAGACATTCTTTCTCAAATCTTATCTCTTCAAGCAAAATGTCTCTAGCCCTTAAAGAATGCTTCCAAGATTTGGCTTTAATTTACCTTTTAATCCAAGACAACCTTCCCTAGATAGGATATCAGTGTTCTTCCTAAAATCTGCATTTTAACAGAGGGTTCCTGAACACAAATGATTTAATTTAAGAGAAATTAATCTGATGCAAAAAATGTCAGGGACAATGACATTTGGCTCCTGAAACTGAACAAATATTGCAGATATGATCTGTCCAGCACTGAGTATAGGGTGACTTATATCTTTCCTCATTCCGGATGCTTCATTTCCATTAATGTGGCCTAAACTTGCATTAGCTATTTTTTTCTGTCACATCTTATTGGTGTCTCATAATAAGGTCACTATTAAAGCCCACTAAATCTCTAGGCCTTTTCCACAGAAACTCTTGTCTCCTCCATCTTGTACTCATGCAGTTATTTTTTGAAACTTTGTGTTGGACTTACGATTTCTTGTTATGAATCTTTATTCTATTAGAGTTAAGTCGATTGTTCTATTTTTGGATCCTGATTGTCTTTTCATGTGTCAAATATCCTTCCTGGCTTCATATTAGCATTAAATTTGATGAAAGAGACATCAGTACATAGAAATCACTGATAAAATCATTGTACAGAAAAATGTCGAAAAGAATTTTCTCACAATCCACCAGAAACCTCTCTCCAGTATAATAATGATCTATTGATTACTATTCCTTGGATCAGTAAGTCATTCAACTAATTCTAAATCTCCCTAATCAAACCAACATCTTTTCATCTTGTTTACAAAGAGTTTGGGAAATTTCCCAATGTTTTACTAAATACAAATATCTTACAATTATAGGATGACATTCAGCTAGTAGGCTAGTAACTATCAAAAAAGCAAGTCAGGTGATTTTAACTTGTCTTTTTCTTTACAAACCTATGTTGGCTTATGTTTATTACCACTTTGCTCTTGAAGTGTTCACAAATCATCTGTTAAATATTTGATTTTAGAATTTTCCCCTAGAATTGAAGTTAAATTGAGGATTCTACTTTATTTTGAAAATTGGGAATATAGTTAAACATCTCTAATCTTGAAGTGAATATCCTGTTCATAGTTGTCAAGTGATTACCAATAGCAGTACAGTTGTTTGCAGTGCTTGAAATAGAGTTCATCTAGGTCTTTTGATAGGAAATCATTGAGGATTGTTAGGAGCTCTCTTAATATCTTACCATCTTCTTGCTTATCTTGTATACTGCTCTCTCATTAGCCATTTTCCATTTCATGCACTCCAATCTGACAATTCTCCTTTTTTAGAGAAAATAAAAACTGGAGTTGTTATTATCTTCTTTCTATTATTTTATTTTCAATTCTACTTTAAGCAGTTATCCTCATTCTTTTTTGACATTTTTTCTTGTCACCAAATAGCTCTAAAGAATTATTTTTATCATCCTTATCATTCATTACTAACCTCAGTTCCTGTTGGTCTGTAGTGATTCTAATGTTATTATTAAAGGCTCTGAACTAGGGATACAAAGGTAAAAATGAAACCACCACCATCCTCAATGAGCTTAAATTCTGTTTGGGGGCATAATATAACATGGACACAGATAAGTGGAGATGACATTATTTCTTACTAATTTCCTTCCTTCCTTCCTTCCTTCCTTCCTTCCTTCCTTCCTTCCTTCCTTCCTTCCTTCCTTCCTTCCTTCCTTCC
>NC_058130.1:489164701-489189324 GCF_016433145.1 Gracilinanus agilis | reverse complement strand
TTCCTTCTCTCTCCCTCTTTCACTTTTTCCTTCCTTTTATCTTCCTTCCCTTTCTCTTCTCTATCTTCCTTTCTTTGTTTTTCTCTCTTTCCTTCCCTTACTCTCTCCATTTCAGTGGCCTCAGTACTCTCAGTCTAGCTAGTGGTCAGCTCATAAGAACAAAATTTCTTAGGATGATTTGAGAGTTCTGTCCCACAGGGATAGCTCATCATTATTGAGGAAGGAATGCATTTAGAGTTAGAGAAGAGAATGGATAAAGAGTTTCTTCCCTCTAGAGGAAGCAGGCATTTTCGAGAAGACTGGAAATAAGTTTTAGGGTAAAAGGTGGGGGAAATGGAGTTCTACTTGTTGCCTGTTCCAGTTGGGGCCTTCTAAGCACTACCACCCTTCTCTATCCCACCAAGGTCTGGACAAGTCTTTTGGCAGGAAAAGAGGAGGAATAGAGAGACCCTATTGGAAGTTACAGAGTATCTTTGTATAAAGAGTATGAATTAATCATTTCTTTTTTTTCTCCAAATTTATTATTTATTTTTGTCATTCTTTTAAAAAATGTTGAGTGCTAAACTTTCTTCCTCTCTCCTGCCTCTCCCTCACCCATTAAGAAGGCAGGAAGTATATCAATTATATATGTGAAACCATGTAAAACATTTCCGTATTTGACATTTTGCAAAAAAGTAAGAAAAATAAAGAAGGTAAAAATATTATACTTCAATCTACACTCAGATTCCATCACTTCTCTCTTTGGAAGTGGGTAGTATTTTTCATCAGAACTCCTTCAGAACTGTCTTAGATCATTTTATCGATCAGAAAAGCTAAGTCATTCAATTTGATCATCATATAGTATTGCTGTTACATAGTACAAGTTCACTTGGTTCTGCTCATTTTGCTTTGCATCAGTTGATATGTCTTCCCCCTTGTTAATTCTTATTGCACTATAGTATTCCAAATAGTATTTTATCATGATAATATACCACAGCTTCTTCAGCTATTCTCCAATTGATGGACATCCCTTGAATTTCCAATTCTTTGCCACAATAAAAAGAGCCACTATAAATATTTTTTATACATATAAGTCCTTTTCTTTTTCCTTTGATATCTTTGGGACAGGGACCTAGTAGTGGTATTGCTGGGTCAAATGGTATGCATAATTTTTATAGACTCTTTGATCATAGTTTCAAATAGCTCTCCAGAGTGATTGGATCAGTTCATAATTCCACCTATAGTGCCTCAGTGTCCCAGTTTTTCAATGTCCCTTTCAATAGTTGTTATTTTTCATTTTTGTTGTGTTAGCCAATCTGATGGGTATGAGGTGGTACCTCAGAGTTGTTTTAATTTGCAATTCTCTGATCAATAATGACTTACAACATTTTTTGGTGTGTAACTATAGACAGCTTTGATTTCTTCTGAAAAGTGTCCATCCTTTGACCATTTATTAATTGAAGAATAAACTATTATTTTTATAAATTAGATTCAGTTCCCTATATATTTGAGAAATGAGGCCATTATGGGAAAATTTTTCTAAAATTCTTCCCCCAACACACACTCTGTTTCCTGCTTTTCTTCTAATCTTGGCTGCAGTGGCTTTATTTTTTCAAAAGATATTAATTTTAATTAAAAACAATTAAAATAAAAAGTGATCAAAATTAAAGGTGGGGAGCAGCTAAGTAGATGAAGTGGATAGAAAGCCAGGTGTAGAGACAGGAGATCTTGGGTTCAAATTTGTTCTCAAACTCTTCTTAGCTGTTTGACCCTGGGAAACTTACTTAACCCAAAATTACCTAGACCTTACTGCAATTCTGCCTGAGAACAAATATGTAGTATTTCTACATACTTGTTATTTTTATACATATAAGTAAGTCCTTTTATAAAAAGTCTAAAATGAAGAATAAGGTTTTTAAAAAAAAAATAAAGGAGGCAGCTAGGTAGGTCAGTCATAGAACACTATGCCTGGAGTTAGGAAGACCTGAGGTCAAATCAGACCTTAGATAATTACTAGCTGTGTGATGTTAGGCAAGTCACTTAACCTCTAGCTTAATCTAGTGGAGAAGGAAATGATAAACCATTCCAGTATTTTTGCCAAGAAAAAATCACCGACAGTGTGGTCCTTGGGATCACAAAAATTGGACATGACTAAACAACTGAACAACAATCAATTGTCCATTTTTCTTCCTTTGATCCTATTTCCTATTCAGTCATAAATTGTATCCTTATTCATAGATCTGAAAGGTAAATTTTCCCATGCTTCCCAAATTTTCTAATGACATCCCTCTTTATGTCTAAATAATGTATCTACTTGGATTTTAACTTGGTATGTGGTATGAGATGTTGGTCTATACCTGGTGGTTTCTGCTGAACTGCTTCCCTGTTTTCCCAACAATTTTTATCAAATTGTGATTTTTTGTCTCTAAAGCTTGGATCTTTTTTTTTTCTTTTGATTACCTTGGTATTCTTTTCTGTTTTTTCTTCCAGATGAATTATAATAATTTTTTTTGTAGTTCTATTAAATAGTTTTTTGGTAGTTTGAATGGCATGGCACTGAATGAATAAATTTAGATAGAATTGTAATTTTTATTATATTGACTTGGTCTACACATGAGCAATTGGTACTTCTCTAACTGTTCAGAACTGTCTTTTATTTGTGTGAAATGTTTTTGTAATTGTGTTCTTATAGTTCTTGGGTTTGTCTGGGCAGATAGAGTCCCAACAAATTTATATTATCTTCAGTTATTTTAAATTGAATTTCTCTCATTATTTCATCCTGCTGGACGTTTTTTGGTAATATGTTTTAATGCTAATTATTTATTTTATATTCTGCAACTTTGCTAAAACTATGTCAACTAGTTTTTCAGTTGAGTCTTTAGGATTCTATATACACACCATCATATCATCTCAAAAGAGCATTACTTTTCTTCCTTGTTAGTTGTTAATATTTCTTTGGTTTCATTTACTTGTGTTGATACTATAGCTAGCATTTCTAATCAGATATTGAGTAATCATGGTGATAATAGACATCCTGACTTCTCTCCTGATCTTATTGTGTTTGGGATACATAGTACTTATTATTTTAAGGAAATCTCCATATATTCCTATGCTTTTTACTATTTGCATTCTGGTATAAATTCCATATGGATATAGTGCATGATATTTGGGACATATTGTTTTAATTTCTTTACTAATATTTTATTTAATAATTTCACATCAATATTCATTAGGGAAATTTGTTTATTGTTTTCTTTTTTCTTTTTTGATTTTCCTGGTTACAGTATCAGCACCATATTTGTGTTAAAAAAGAAATTTTGTAAGACTCCTTCCTTACCTATTTCTTCAAATAATTTATAAAGCATTGGATTAAGTGCTTGATAGAATTCACCTGTGAATACATCTGGTTTTGAGGGTTTTTTCTAAGGGAGCTCATTTATGTCTCATTCAATTTCTTTTCCTAAGGTAGAGTTATGTATGTATTCTATTTCCTCTTTTGTTGACCTAAGCAATCTATATTTTTGTAAATATCCATTTACTTCTTTTATATTGTCAGATTTATTGGGTTATAATTGGATAAAAGAGCTCCTAATAATTACTTTAATTTCATTTTCATTTGTGGCACATTCAATACATTTCGTTTTTGATGCTGGTAATTTGACTTCTTTAAAAAAAATAAAATTAAACAATGGTTTATCAATTTTATTGTTTTTCATTAAACTAGATATTAATTTTTATTAATTCAGATTTTTTGCTTTCATTTTTATTAATCTATCATTTGATTTTTGGGATTTCCATTTGTTTTTTACTTGGGGTTCCTAAATTTGTTCTTTTTCTAGGTTTTTTAAACTTGATTGCCCAACTCATTGACCCACATTTTCTCTTTTTCCATTAATGTAAGTGTTTAGAGGTATGAATTTTCTCTTAAGTACTGCTTTGGCTGCATCACACAAATTTTGGTATGTGTCTCATCACTGTTATTCTATTAATGAAATTACTGATTATTTGTGATTTGTTCTTAAATTAATTCATTTTTTACAATTAGATTATTTAGTTTCCAATTAATTTTTATACTGTGTTTCCATGGGTCTTTATTCAGTGTAATTTTCTGTTGTGTTATGGTCTGAAAATAATATATTTACTATTTCTGCTTTTTTCATTTAGTTCTAAAGATTTTATACCTTAACACATAGTTTTTGTTCAGGTGCCATGTGTACTGAGAACAAGATATACTCTTTTCTATTCCCATTCAATTTTCTACAGAAGTCTATCATATCTAACTTTTCCAAAATTCTATTCATTTCCTTAGTTTCTTAATTATTATTTCATTGTTATATTTATCTAGTTCTGAGAGAGGAAATTGAGGTCTCTCACTAATATAGATTTACTATTTATTTCTTAATGTAACTCATTTAACTTTTAAAAATTTGGATGCAATGCCACTTAGTACATATTTAGTATTGATATAACTTCTTTATGTATGGCACATGTTAACAAAATGAAGTTTTTCTGCTTATCTATTTTTATTAGATCAATATTTGTTTTTGCTTTGTCTGAGATCATTATTGCTACTCCTACCTTTTTTTTTTTTAACTCCTCTGAAACATAATAGATTCTACTCCATCTCCTTATTTTTACTTTGTATCTTTCTGTTTCAAGTGTGTTTCTTGTGAATAACATATTGTTAGATTCTGGTTTCTAATCCATTCTGTTATCCACTTCTGTTTTAAGGATGAGTTCATCCTGTTCACATTCACAGTAATGATTACTAACTATATTTCCCTTCAAACTGTTTTTTCTTATTTAGTCTTCTCCATCTTTTAATTCTATTCCTCCTTAAGAGTCTGTTTTCTTTCTGATCATTGTTTCCCTTAATACAACCTCTCTTCTATAACTCCTTTCCCTTTTCTCGTCTCCTTCCTTTATTACAGGTATATTATTACCTGTTGGGTAAGATAGATTTCCATGCCCAACTGAGTGTGCATTCTATTTCTCTTTGAACCAGTTCTAAAGAGAGTGAAATTCAAGTGTTGCCTGTGGCCCTGGTCTTTCTCTTGTGTACATGTTTTATAAGACATAACTTCCTCCATTATTAATTTGATCTGAGGTGTTATTTTTAGGTTGTTTGGAGGGGAATTTTGGGAGAGTTTAGTTGAGTTGCTGTCTATACTCTGTCATCTTGTTTTTTTCCTCCATCCCCTACCTTGGACTGATTATTTCTTTCTAAGATTCTCAAGAACTATGTCTAATTTGGTAAATGATTTCTCCTTAGTGTTCAGATAAGGACAGAATAGAAGTTCTTCTTATCATTTCCTTCATCCTCTGAAGAATGCAATTAGTAACATAAATCAAGAAAATATCAGTTGTTTTGCTTTTAGCATAAAGTGTGACACAGCAGAGGCTGGCATAGTTGAAGTTCCTTTTTAGTACTCTATAATGTCTCCCTGCCAATTTTATACTCTATTGCTGGGACTTATCATCCATTTCATCTTTCTGTCTTGATGGTTACATAGCTTCTAAGTGACAAAAATAGGAACTGAACCTAAATCTCTTGATTCTAATTTAGTGTTCCTCCCCTGATTCTATGATGCTTTTTTCATAAAAAAATATAGGATGTAATTATCTATAAAATTTAAAGCAGTGTAGAACCATAAATTTTAATTTGAGAATTATAGAAGTATACCCCTAATACTAAAGTTTTCTTTCTTTTTTCCTTAAGTAGTTGGTGGAAATTCTTGTCCAAAAATCAAATTTAACAAGGAAAAACGGAATTTTGCAACTATTAATGTTGGATAAGGCCATCAATTCTCATTCTGCAGAAGACCTCATAGCCGCTACCAACACATTCAAAAGTTTGAATCATGTTAAGATTTTTCTTAAAAGCCTTACATGCTTTATTTTTCACTATTGCTCTGCTGACCCAAGTTCAAGGAAATAGTTTATGTTGTCATTTGGCTTATTTTTTGAGGAGATTTTTTTTTTGGCAGTTTGCTTATAAGTCTGAGCCAATGTAGCAGGGAGTATCAGAGCTAGCATAACTTTTCCCTATGTGAGCATAGTCCTATCTAATTCCTTTTTTTCCTGCCATTTTTTGGGTACCTAAAGATTAATTTTTCTAATTGGCATGATAGATTAAATATAAAATAATGATAATACATGTAGAAACAGCTTCGAGGAAAGTATAAATGAAGTGTGAGGTGACCAAATTATTGTGACCTCAGTGGAAATGTCCCAGGAACCTATGCCCACGCACCCTGGGAATGGCAGTACCATCTTGCCCCCATAGTTTCATAGCTTCCATAGTCATACATACTAAAGTCTAAGAAAATTTTTGTCATCAAAGTTCTTAGTATTGGGAAATGGTTCGATTTCAGAAACAGAGGGAGTTTCATTAGTGGAAACTACATTTAAGAAGATGCATTTTAATTTGACTTATTGCTAAATTCTAAGACTCTTGGTTCTGTCTAAATAACCTGAAACAGACATTTCCAATAGATCTTGTCTCCCCTTATTAGAATGTAAGCACCTTACAGCAGGATTAGTCTTGGTTTTATATTTGTATTCCTAGGGCTTAAGACACAAACATATATTGTATATACTCAATAGATGCTTTCCCATTGTATCATTCATAGAAGTTCAGAGTATGGAGAAGTCACTTTTGACGTATGACAATTAGGAAGCCTTCTTGGAGGAGGTAGCATTTGAGTTAGGATTTGAGGGATGAATAAGTTCTTAACAAGCAGAGATGAGGAAAGAGAACAATTTCAGGTATTTAGAACAGCATGACCCTGTCTATTCTGAACTACAATAAAATGATATAAATTTAGATTCATTGGAAGAATAGCTGAATTAATTAAATGTCCTGTCTTAGTGCATATTTATTTTAAGAACTACAATATTACTTCACTTATTATAACTACAAATAATCTAACAAAGTATTGTTTAATAATAGTTGAAACTTGTCTAACAGTGTAATTGTAGTGGAAAAAACTTTAAATGAATAAGAATTATTTATACTTGACATGTAAATTATTAAATTGATAGGAGTTTCTAAAGTGCAAGAAGGTGACCTGGATAGTTCATTCTCTTAAGTGGTTTAAATATCTCCTTGCAAATATCATGTATGCAATTTAATAAGGAAAATATTTCTTCATAAACATTATAAAGATAGATTTCAGTCTGTTTTCCTGAATTTTCACAGATTCCAAAGCAATAGAATCTTATAAGATTTTACTATATTGGAAAAATAGTCAACTTTTGATTTCAAGGGCAATGGAGGAGGATAAATGCTATTGACTTTTAATGTAAAAACTGGGTGATTAATATATTTGAACTCTTTCCCTTTATATCTTTTGACCAGTTTTGCTTTTTCTTATATCTTCTGTCTACTGTCATTGTGAACTGACCAAAAGATAAATAGCAAAGAGAGCCTGAAAAAAATAAAAACTTGTGGGTAATCCAATGAATAGATAATCAGCTAGTAATAACCATGAATTAACCAAAAAAAGTCTAAACAATTCATGAAAAACAATAAAAACTAGATTATTGCTGGAATTTAAATGATTTTTTGTTTAGGAGAATCTGATTAGGAATGGGCTTCTATTCATTGTTTAATGTTCTCTCTTGGCTATAAATAACACCAGGGAACCAGATTAGATAGAAGTCCAGTGCCTTTAACTACTTGATGTGGGTATTCTTTATCCCTATCAAATATACTAGTAGCTTTTTTTAGGCCTACAACTTTAAGTCTATTTGTAAATCAGGTGTTTAACTTGAAATGAGTTTTTTTCCTCCTAAAAATAATATTATATACGGTGGTTAACTAACTAGACTACCCCTCCAAAATGTGGGTATCCCAGTCAATAACTGAATTATTTAATTTGATGTTTCTATAATCTATGATTTTATTGGTGAAATTTCTTCTTCTAAAATAAAGACTGTAAAGCAGTGGAAAGAGGTTGACTCTATAGTTGTGGACCTGGATTTAGAGTTTATCTCTGAAGCTTATAACCTGGATGACTCTGACCAGTCAATTAATCTCTATGGGCCTTGTTTTCCTAATCTATTAAATGAAGGGATTGGAATAGATTACCTTTAAAATCTCTTCCAAACCTATGTTTCTTTGCCTTATCCATGAGTTACTATGCCTAAATTCTTCACTATTGTGCATTATTTTGTAGTGTTGAGTCTTATGAATTTAGCTAAGCTGGCTCTTTAATGAAAGCCTGCCACCTTAAGTTGGATCTGCCAGTTTTTCCTTCTTTGGGACAGCCTTTGAAAACCTAAGGTCACCTTTGCTTTCTGATGATATATGATGATATATGAGAGTAGACCTGAATGGAAGGCTAAATTATAATATAGATATTATTACTCCCAATTCTAGATCTTCGGAGTAGGATCTGACACAAAACAAAAGGAAGGGAAGGAACATAATTTTCCTTTTTCTTTCCTACATGCAGAAATAGCTTGAGGCAACATTTTGAAATAATTGATTTGCCTTTGAAAACCTTTTCCTTTTCCCTGGGTTTCTAGTGTCCCCTACTTCTAGGCTACCAGTGCCTTCACCTTGCTCTAAGCCCTTCACTGAATCACTCTATCCAGGCTTATTGTGCTATGTTTCAAAATGATCCACCTTTTAAAAGTATATGTCTACTCTCCTAAATCCCATCAAAACTCCTTCAATGCAACTGATATTAGCTAGAAACCAGGAAAAGAGAAATCTGAAAAGAATTCTTTAACAATTAACAATCTAGGTGCATTGGCATTTGCAAAGGGAATGGTAGTTAACCCACATGGTATAACAAATGTGACAAAAAATATTGGGCAATATTGTCTTCTTTTTTCTTTTTCTTCTTCCACTTCTTTTTTTTTAATTTTTATTCATTTTTATTTTTTTAAACCCTTAACTTCTGTGTATTGGCTCCTAGGTGGAAGAGTGGTAAGGGTGGGCAATGGGGGGTCAAGCAACTTGCCCAGGGTCACACAGCTGGGAAGTGTCTGAGGCCAGATTTGAACCTAGGACCTCCTGTCTTTAGGCCTGACTCTCAATCCACTGAGATACCCAGCTGCCCCCTCTTCTTCCACTTCTGAACCCACTTATTAAAATATTTCAGTGATCTGTGTTCTCATCAATTTGAGTGCTCCCTCCATTAGCACTCATTCACACTTTTCTTATCCTGTGTAACTCTTGACCAAGTTGTATCCTAGATACTCCACAGAAGATCTATATAATGTACCAGGAGCTTTAAAGTCTTTCTACATTGTACTGATACAAGTGTAGTGATCAGGGGTTCCATCTAGGAACCTTTATTGTTACCATTTGGCTGGCCTACCTTTTCTGATCATTTTCTTTATGTTCGACTTCTTGCATATAGCTAATCATTGGAAATGTGTTATAGATTTTTATATCTGTTATATGTTTTTCCTTTGTCCTTTGGTTCACCCACAACTTTAATTTAGTTTAAAAGTTGTGTTATTCAAAGATTGCAACTATTTAGCCTCCCTAGGAGAACAGTGATGTGAAAAAAGATGGGTTTTTGCTTCCAGGAGCAGCTTGGGACCATTAAAATCACTGTACAAATCTCCCATATGTGATCCAGAACCCACAGATTATCACAAACTCCCAATTTTTTTTTCACAATAGCTTTAAACCACAATGGGGGCTTGAGAATTTTGGGTAGGAACAGGACAGGGCAAGATGTTTATATGTGGGTCCTTTGTACTATAAGTCAGAGATTGCCTACAACAATAAAAGCAGATGCTTAGCAGCATACCTTCATCCCATCTGCCATATGGTACCTTATTTTTCTCCCTGGGAAGGTCTCACTCTGTATGCATTTCTCTCCTTATAAGCTAAACTAGTAATATATTTCATATGGCATATTTAATTTTGTTGGGCAGTAAAACAAAAACTGCTATTTAGGTAAAAATGAAAAATGAAGCCTGGGAGTATTAGTAGAGCCAATGAATAAAGAAAGAAAATGAAAACAATGGTCGTGAAACACAGTAAGTTTAGGTCTGCATAGCAGAATGAAAGATGTGTTAGTTAGCTCAGAAAATCTCAGTAGAGTGCCTGGCCAATTTAGACATTTTCATAACAAAACAAAATGACTTTCACCCCCAAAACCAACCATCAAATAAAAACAAAAGCACCAACTTCTCTGAATTTGTTTTCTACCTACTCCACACACTCTCAACACTTCAGTTGTATTTGCTGAATGAGGCATTCATCTCCCTCTCTGAACCTTTGTACAGGATCTCTGTGTGTGCCCCATGGCTGGACTGCTCTCTCTCCTCACCTCTGCCTTTTGAAATCTCTACTTCCTTTCAATGTCCAGCTCAAGAACCGCTGCTCATGCTAGGAGGCTTTTCCTAGTCCTTCCCAGTTGTTAAGTCATTCCTCTTCACTCCGCACCCAATTATTTTGCTTTTACTTTGTATATACTTCCCATTTATTTATATTTACTCTTGTTGTATTCACATTGTAGAATGTAAAGTCTTTCAAGTCAGAGACTATTGTTATTTATGTGTGTCTTTATTTTGAACCCAAAACATAGTGCTTTGCACAAAGTAGGCAGTAGAGAAATACATATATGCATGTGCATGTATATGTGTGCATGTAGGCATTTATTCATATACACATACACATGTTTCTGGAATATTAGAATGAAAGTTACTTCATGGTAGCTTTTTTAAAAATTCACAATAAATTTATTTTACATAAAGGAAGAAGCTTGCCATTAGTGGAAAATTCAGTAGAAAACAGTTTTCCTGCTTTCAATCTAGGTACTGCTTAATTTTAGTTTTTGCATACCAAACATTTAGCAGAGTGCTTGGTATATAGGAGGCACTTAATAAATGTTTGTGACTGATTTGTTCTTGATTCCACAACTTAAAAAAATAAAACAACACAGAACTTTAGATATCTGCTCTGATTGGGTGATGGAACTGATCCATACTCCCCAAGTACTATAAGGAAATGTATAACAGAAACAACATATTAAAGTTCTACTTTTTTCCAGAATATGATTGATTTTCCCCCTCCACACCTTTCTAGGGTACAGGAACTTGCATGAGGCACTTGAATCATAATTCAATATGTGAGCAATGCAATTTCACATAGGAATGTTGTATTTCTTTTCAGACCAAGAATGAATTTTTAGAGTTATGTCCATCTTTGTAATGTTGTTGGATTAATCAATTAAGTATTTATATCCTTTTTATAGTATTTCAGTTTATTTCAGAAACCATGCTTTAAAACTTTTTACCCCTCAGGACTGAGTTTTCTATGGACAGACTTAAATACTTAACATTTATTCCTAAGGGGGAGCTTTAAAAATGTTCTTCATTGAGCTCTTATACCCTAAGCATCCTTAACATGTCATTTTACACGCAGCATTTTAGCTCAATCCTGCTATTTTCTAGCAGAAAGCCCTAGCCTGAATAAAGTATTTGGTGTCCTCATTTTGGTATATTTCTCCCCTAAAGTCAGGGTACTACTTTACAAAAAGGATTGTAAGCTCAAAGACTTTATTCTATAGTATTTTTGTTGTTGTTCAAGAAGATCACAGGAGTTGATCTGTTTTGTTAATGGGTCTTTGTTCTAATTTTATTTTGCAAGTAGTTATCTTGGATCCCTAAATGGTATTTCACAAATTAAAAAAAACCACTTTATTAAATTTAATTTTACTGAGGTTATTTAAGAAACATTTATGTGGAAATATCATTTTAGATTTAATTTATGTTTATTAGACATAAGGTAGAAAGAGTTTTTATTTCAACAATTAAATCCTCAGAATAACTTTTTTTAATGTAGTCTGGATCCATGGTATCATTTATATGGCTAGTTCCTTGTATAGAAATTTCCTTTAACAATGCTGATAAGTGAAGTTTGTAACTTAGATGGTCTTTGACAATTGTCTGGACTCTTTCTACTGGACACACTACTCCCAATATATAATTTCTGGATGGTTTCCTGGATAGAGTCTTTGACCCTTCCAGATCAGATTCTTAGCTATATCCATGCATGCATTATGCTTATTACTATTCCTTTGTCTGCAATGCTCACCCAAGCCCTCCTTTCTAGCAATAATTATCATTTTAAGATCAAGATCAAGGCACAGTTCTCTTTTAAGAAGCTGCATTAGAATAGTTTCTTTCAGCATTGAACTATTCATGGCATTTGTGTGTGCATGTGTATTGATCTTTCATTTGTATTATATGTTCTTTTGGTTGATTAGATTTTATAACTGTCTCTTATGTGTGAATCTTCCCTTTCTGATGATCAGTTGAATTCCTTAAAGGCAGGGCTCACATCTCTTTTACATCTTTCATAATACCATGGCATAAGCTATATACAGTCAAATTTAAAAAAAAATCCTCACCTTCTGTCTTAGAATAGACAAAATTAGTTCCAAAGTAGAAGAGCAGTAAGAGTTAGTTAGGCACTTGGGGTTAACTGACTTGCCCTGGGTCACACAGGTAGGAAGTGTCTGAATCCAGATTTGAACCCAGGACTGCAGTCTTAGCTCTGAGCCATCTCGCTGCCCCACAATAAGGTTTTAATGAATAATGCAGAGAATTAACATTAGAATGGAAATAACAATAAGACAAAATTAAAATACATAATTTCTTTTTTAATCTTCTGCTTTAGTTTAGACCTTTACTGTCTGTATTTCTGAGAATGAGTCCAAATATTATAAAGGTTACCTTTTAAAAAAACTTTAAGCTTTAAAATTTAATTTAAATTTATACTTCTTAAATAACCTCAGTAAGATTAAATTTAATAAAGTGCTTTTTAAAACAATTTTGTAAAATACCATTTATGGATCCAAGATAACTACTTGCAAAATAAAATTAGAACAAAGACCCATTAACAAAACAGATACACATTACCTATTAAAAAATTATGGACAGAAAGTTAACTTTTTTCCAGAAGCCAAAATAAAGGCCAATGTTAAACGTTTTTTAGCTGCAGGTGGTTAGCAATCACTTGTCTTTATTTCATTATCAATTATGGATTTACTAAACTAATCCTAACACCATACTCTTGAAAATACAGTAGAATCATTTATTTGTAACTGGAAAAAAACCTAAATGGTCATAGAATCTAACCGTCTCATTTTACAGATGAGGAACTATGCTGCTTCTTTTTTTTTTTTTTTATGACTTCTTTAGTTTTACTCTGGATCCCACAAAGTTTCTTTCAGTATGATGAGCTGTTTTTATAATAACTAAGCAGTGTACAATGACAACTTCATTGTTTGTTTCAAATTTATTTCAGTTTTTACTACTTGAACTTTCCTTGATGAGTCTATTTATCCATATATAGAAGAGATAGTATTGAGTCTGGCCCCAAAGAAGACTACCAGAAAGAAAAAAATGGGCAAAACTAAAAAATCTTATAGTCCACTGGATGATGGTGGTGGTGGTAGTGATAGTGGTAGGAGTTTTCTTGTTGTACCTTGATGTTCCAGAATCAATCCTCTTTGAAACAACTTGCAATTCATAGATACACATGGAGACCAAGTAGGAGCTCTGCATCAGCTTAGCAAAAGTCCCATTTCCATAGTCACCAAATGGGGGTACATGGTTCATGGAATTGCCCCAGGCTACACACGTAAATGAGTTTGTGTATATGTGCACAGAATGATTTTCCTATAGACAAAGTGGAAGAATAACCAGAGAGCTGGCATCTGAGTCAAGAAAGCCTAGCTTTGTGTAAATGGAATTAGCTCATCCTCATTCATTGTTAGACTCTAGCCACCAGGAATAATGTCACCCCACCCAACTTAGAATTAAGTGGGGAGGAGGGAGAGGTCTGTGACCCACATGTGATAGTAAATGACAAATCAAAAACAAGGGACTGCCTTTTGGGCAGTCCAAAACAGTGTTGAGGCTGCCATTTGTCCACTTGAAATTGGAGTTGGATGCAGGAAGTGATGAAAACTGCTATTTTTTAAATATGATGGTAACTTCCTGTGGAGGCAATTGGCGCTTTGAACTTGGTATTGAAGGATCTCTAGTGAGACCTCAGATGGCTTCCCTTTGAATTGTCACGTGGGTAAGTCAGGCTGTCTCTCTCTCTCTTCCCTTGGTGTTTCTGGAGGCTCTAGCCTTAAGGAGACCTCTCTTATTGCAGGAGGCCTTGTGGCTAGAAGCCTTGTTTAATTCACCTCTGTGCCCCTCTGCTGGGACCTCTGAAACCTCCCTGGTTTGGGCCTCGGGTCAGGGCCAGAGTTTCTCTCTCTCAACTTCCCTATCTTCAACCTTCCTAATTATAAATAAACCACCATAAAAGTCATCCTGACTTGGGTCTATTTTAATTTGAAATCGTGTTAATTGATTTTTGGCGACCACACCTTAAATATCTAGTTTTCCCCTCTTACAGCTTCCAGTTGTTCCATCTGCCCCATCCTGACCTGACCGTGGGTAAAGCCCTTAATTTCTAAGTATCCTGGGAAATTGTTAATGAATGGAAAGAGAGTTGCCAGCGAGAGCTTCTTCCCTGGGAGCTCCAAATGAAATCACTTGTCTGGATGTCTCTCACCTCCTCAAAAAAATTCTCCTTGTTTCCTTAAAGGGAAAGGGATAGAAAAGGATGTTGAGTCTGAATTTGTGATTTCATGACTGCGGAGAATTACAGGTGGTGGAAACTCTGTCCATGCAGGTCACCATTCTCTCTGGAAGAGCTGCCCAGAGTGCAGAAAGATGAAATAACTTGCCCCATAGTATAGAGAGCTTCAAATGGGAGCTGCTAAATTCCATTGAGACAAGTGAAAAGTTCAGTGATTTTGTTTATTATGGTTGTCTTTTACTGGCTTGTATTGAATTATAGACATATTGTGTTTATTTATGTTATGATTATTAGTATCATTATTTTTAATTTGTGTCTCACTGCTTGCAGACTTTCACTTGATTGGTACAGTATGACAACAGGTAATAGATACAATAGCAGTAAAACAGTCATCATCACTGCTGGGACTAGAAACCCCTCCTCTTTGCTTTTTTTAGCCTTCCTCAGCTGGGAAGTTTTGACATCTGCTGGTTTGGGACATGGCTGAGCAGCTGTCAGCAGTGGGGTAGCTGCTTTCAGCAGCAGTTGGGATGGCAGGGTGCCAGCTTGTACCATCTGTGCGCCTGACATTTCATTCTAATTAACAGTAGGGTTAATTGTTCTGGCAGGCTCAAATGCAGTGTCTAACATTACCCAGGGGAAACATGTACAAGTGCAGGAGTGGCAGGGAGCTGGGGACAGCCTTGCTAACAAACCTATCGAGGGAGAATGGTTAACGACGACCAATGATTTTACTAGCTGGCCACATGCAATAAGGCTGAGGTATTTTTTTTTTATTCTGATGAATTATGCCAAGCCTGTAATGATGTAGAAGGAATCAAGCTTAGAAAGGCTGAGACTGCTGCCTTGGGGCAATTTGCATGTTATTACTGCATATTCATACCTAATTGTGTTAGGCTTTGCTAATAGAGCAGAATGACATTATGAAAAATCGAGCAACTGCTTTATAGCCAACAAAGCCAGTGTTTTTTCCCGACACTATGAGTGCTGAATGATCATTTAGGCATTTAGTTGCTCAATATGACAAGCCTACCATTTGTTAGCTTGACATATTATAATTTATAAAGCGGTATTCTAATTTTACTTTTAGTTTATTCTCCTCATTTTATACAATATTCATGATACCAATTTGAATAGGGGATATTCATAGCTATTGTGAGGAGTTGTGATTCAAATAAAACTATATTTTGGATGAAGCATTGCCATTGTTTTATGATGTATTAATTTTAATGTTTAAATAGCTTTTTCATATGTTAATAGAACATAAACCAAGAGTTGATGAGAAGTCCTTATTACAGTGGTGCTCATTCATGCCTCTCTAGTTAACGTCTCCACATTTCCATTCTGTACAAACCCTTTTTTTAGGGTGGCTTTGGACAAAGAAGCAGTCAGGTGGTATGGAGCCAAAAGTCTGCTTTTTTAGAAAAGTGCCTAAGTACAGATTCACGGAACTTAGTAGCCGATTCTGTCTCCTGACTAGATAATATGCTTAGGAAATTTCAAGCCCTATGATACATTTTCACATTAGGTTACAATACCTTTTTCAAATCTTTTTATGGAATCTTAGAGAAGACAAAGAAGTAGATAATGTAGCTTAGGAAATCTCCATTTAAATAATGTCAAACTATGTCTTCATTTTAATTCTCTTTCAGGCATGGAAGGTCAGAGTTATGTCCTTAATTTACCCCTCTATGCACGTCAAATCTGCTTTTTTCTCCTTCTTCAAATTTTATAACCTCTTCCCTGATGTATATAGCATGTGCTGTAAAATCTAGACCCAGAGGAATCAGAGATGTAGTTTGTTGACTGGATAGTGATGTTTCAAGAACTTGGGGGCTAAATTGGAAGATGCTAAAGAGTTTTGGACATAAGAGGATCATCCCTTATTCTCTAATTGTATTAATAGTCTTTGGCCCCATTATGGAGTAGTGGCTAGAGAGCTAGCCCTGGAGTCAGTCTGACCTAAGGCTGCATTCCATTTTTGACACATATTGGTTGTGAGATCATGGTCAAATCTTTTAGCCTCTTTCTGCTCTAAGCATCTCTTTGACTATAAGGTCCTGACCTGCATTTGGTAGAAAGGATTTTCTAAATTGAGAATTCCCTATATTAATGAAATCACAGATTTGGCTCTGTATTCATGGAGTTATTTATCCAATCTAGTACAATGAGGATCTATTAATTGCCTACTATGTGCCAGGCACTGTGCTAAGCACAGGGGATACAAAGACAAAAGCTACAGTCCTTTTATGCTGGTGTTTGTGTAAAGAGTTTATTCTATGGGCCATATGTACTAGAATAGATAAGTAAAAAATAATGCAATCCCCCTGATGTTCTTTTCCTTTTGGTTCTTTGTTTCAAATGATTTATTTTACAAAATAAAATGTGGTTGGTTGAAAAATATATAGCTTAGAAGCTTTTCTAACTAGTACTTAAATGTTCAAGGCATGGAATTATAGAAATGCTACATTTTTGTAACTTAATTATGTAGTAAAATATTGGAGGATTCTAATCCAAACACAGATGATATGGCTCAGTTAATTTATGAGAGGCAACTAAAATTATGGTTATTGGTTAGTAATTTCATGACTTCAGACAGAGAAATGTAGCGCCAACTTAAGCTTTGTTCTTTTTGTGGATAGTGCTAACTCAGATGATATAATGAAAACCTTTGTTAAGGATCTGAAGGCATAGTTCTCTGCCAAAATGTTTTGGATTGTGTTCAGGATAAATTTTTTTTTATCACAGCTTTATGTTAAAAAAATTTTATGAGATATTATGCTGGAACTTTGCTATGATACAGTCTTCTGGGTCCAAACCACTAGGCTGTGGTCTAGTTGAGATCCCACTATAACAAAGTTTCATTTTCACTTCTCCCAGTTCCCCCAAAATATGTACCATCAGACCCTCAAAAGGTAAAATGAGACCATGCTATTTTCAGAAAGGTAAGAAACTTAGGGGTCCAAAATGGAGCTGCACAATACTAAAACCTTTAGAATTCAATGATTTCTTTTTTTTTAAATCAAGTGTAATAATCACAGTTGTTTTTCATTCTTCAAATTAAATAAGTTCCAACTTAACTTAACATTTTCATTTACGCAGGATTAAGAATAATGTTGTTGAACTTCCTTAAGAAATAAAAAACATAAAAAATATTAGCAGATATAAATTTTATCTAAATTATGCTAACTCTGTTAGCCTTTAGCTGATAATATTGATTAGATGTAATGCCTTATTTGGTGTACCTTTCTGTATGTATTTTTCAATGGAAAATGTCATGATGCCATTTATCAGAAAGACCCAAACTAATCAAAGAGTAGCACTCCTGTCCTGACTCTTGGAATTAGAATCTCTGAGTTGGTGTGTGTGTGTCGAAGTATCTGTACCTATGTGTACATCTTGCTTTCTTCATTGTCTGTAATCGTCATTATCTAAAAGCATGTCCTAAAGTTGGATGTTGAAGTATACAAGTTGAAGGGTCAACAACTAGTCTCATCTACTCTAGGAGATTTTTGTTCAATTTAATAAACTTTTTTTTAGCATATTGATAGCATGTAGGCAGCATGGTATAATCAATAAAGTGTGGGACTTTGAGTCAGGAGAGACCTGGGTTCAAATCCCACTTCTAACACTCATTAGCATTGGCTTTTATAGAGAACATTTTGGATGTACCTGATATCCACTGTGAGACATTCCCATTGACCCATTCTCCTCCTTTTAGGTCAAAGGCTATAGTAATACTCTCCTATAGTGACCCAAATTGGCACACCCAGCCCACACTTTAAATTGCTTATGTTAACTAATATATACATTTCTCCGGCCCATCTATTCCAGAGCAGGGCCAACTACATCTTATCTTCTGGGTCCAAGGGATACACATGAAAGTTTAGGGCATCTATTTTCTTGGCTTGATCCATTCCATTGTTACATTCCAGCAATGAAATAAATGTATTTTTTATGGTGGAAATGTAATAGAGTAAGTAGAGCTTGTTTATTGATGAGAGAAGAGATTTCCTAAATTCAAATGTAAATTGTTTCCAGTTTTACACAAAAAAAATAATAAATACCATTAGATTTTAAGAAAGAATTTACTAATGAATGATACAACTTTTTGTTGCATCACATATCTCATCAATGTTCTCTGTTTTCAAAACCCATATTCCTTTTTACTATTGACAACCAAGTCTTGCCAAATGCCAGTCCCTTGATTTCTCCCACTATCTCTCAGTTCTAAGAGTAAATGAAAGACTGCAAAGTCCTAAGTTCCCATTCATGTAATCCTTTGCAACATTCAACCAGTTGGCTCCAATAAACTTTTAAGAAAGGATTTACTAAGCAGGTTTAGTGAGAATGTGTGATACAATTCACCACTCCCAAATCAGAGGCACAGTCTTCTCTTGCACATAAAAGACTCCTGAGGCCCAGTGGTTCAAACTTAGTGCAATGGTACTAAAGCCCTTTGCTGTGCTGGCACACTCTCTCTCCCTTTTGCTTAGTGCTAAAGGAAGGAAAGATGCCAACTACTGCCTTTTTAATCTGTCTGGGTGTACTTAGTCACCAAATTAAGGAAGCAAACACAAAAGAGAGAAAGGCAGAAATATGCACATAGCTGCTATTGGCTAAGTTGGAGATAAAGTGAATTCTTTCCCCACTTGGTTCAGGAAAGACAACTCAAACTCAAAGCAGTTCTACTTCCTCGCATCCAGAATGAAAAACAGAGAGAAATGAATGAATTACACTGTTTTTTGTATGCATGCTGAGTTCTGGTTCATCAACCTTAGAGTAATCTGTTTTTTTGACTTTGGAGGCTTTTAGAAGATTTTTCATAATAACCATGCCAATTCCTCAGTCAAGCATCTGCCAATCTCCACCTTCAACCAAGCCACCAGCTATTTCCATGTACCTTTTAAAAAAGGAACCAGAGAAGAAATAATTGCACTTGCTGTAAGAACTGACTTTCTTATATCAATCCAACCATGCTCCATAAGCATAATTTTTGCAAACTTGTATAATTTAATGCAAATGTCTTTAAACAATAAACTACAGGACTTTTTGTTGCAACACGTATTGCATCGATATTATTTGTTCTCAAATTCCTTGTTCCCTTGTTCGATGGACAATTAAGCTTTGCAAAACTTTAACCCTTGATTGCTCCCAACATTTGCCTTTTTTGTTCACACTCATATGCTGTTGAATGGAACTGGAGGAAGTTATAAAACTCTGTTGAGAGGCAGCTGGGTAGCTCAGTGGATTGAGAACCAGGCCTAGAGACAGGAGGTCNGAGAGCCAGGCCTAGAGACAGGAGGTCCTAGGTTCAAATCTGGCCTCAGACACTTCCCAGCTGTGTGACCCTGGGCAAGTCACTTGACCCCCATTGCCTACCCTTACCACTCTTCTGCCTTGGAGCCAATACACAGTATTGACTCCAGGATGGAAGGTAAGGGTTTAAAAAAAAAAAAACTCTGTTGGCCAGATCTACTCCAAATTTATGTTATCTGTTCTCACCAGGACCCTCACTGTATTAAGGGAAATTCTTTTACTCCTCCCTAATTGATTCTCTGTCTTTTTGAACACAACAATTCTTCCAACATGCCTTTTCCTTCTCAAGTCTTCCATAACACCCCTTTCCCATTTTCTTAGTTGAGAATCTCAAAAAAGGAGACCATTTTTGAAGAGTTTTCACTTTACCTCTCCTCCTCCTCATCTCACATACATCATTAGTTTCCATGGGTTCAATTATCATGTCATGCAGAAAATTTCCAGATTTATATTGCCTTAGTTCCTCACTTGAACTTCCTTAGAGGTTTGACTACATATTGGACATTTCATACTGGTTGTCCCAAAAGGCACTTCAAACTCAATACATCTAAAACAGAATTCATTACCTTTCTCCCCAAACCCACCCACTCCTCTTCAACTTTCCCTTTTAATGTTGAAGGTACAATTATTCTCCCACTGACAGGTTTGCAATATGGTGTCATTCTTGACTCCTCACTCTTCTTTAGTCCATATATCCTTCATATATAACCCATATATACTTTACTTTGTATCTGCTACTCTGATGATTCCAACTCCAAGGAATAAGATGCTTCTTCCAGGTTAATTACATTCCTCACTTCTAATCTCGTCACCATTGTGCTAACTCAAACTCTGTTTGACACCACCTCCCTCAGCCTCTTCTCCCCTCTGATTGGAGAATTGGAGTGTGGTGAGCCAAACCCCACCCAATGTCTTTTTAAATAACAGGCAAAAACTGGACTTTCAACACATACCCCCATGTGTAAGTTGCTCTACCCGTTTTCATGGTTTAAACTCCATGGAACTGTAGATCCCTTTATGTCTCCTGCTTTCTGTCTTTCTTTTGTATGTTATCTACTATTAAATTTTAAACTCTTTGAGGGCAAGGGCTGCTTTTCTTTTTATTAAATGTATAACCAGCTCTTAGTACAATACCTGACACATAAGAGGTACTTAATAAATGTTTACTAGATTATTGGAGTTAGCTCTCATATCTAATACCTGGCCAAATCTTGTTACTTCTGCTTCCACAACATCTCTCACATGTGTCCCCTCCTCTCCACTTAGAAAAAAGTTATTCTCCTACCTGGTTTGACCCACCATTAGCTCTTACCCACACTCTTGTTGATCTCCCTCAATTTTTTTCCATTTTGATTCCATCCTCTATATAGTTGCTGAAATTATTTTTCTTTTTTTTAAACCCTTACCTTTTATTTTAGAATCAATATTCCGTATTATTTTTAAGACAGAAGAGAGGTAAGGGTTAGGCAATGGAGGTTAAAGGACTTGCTCAGGGTTACACAGCTAGGAATTGTCTGAGGCCAAATTTGAACTCAGGACCTGCTGACACTGGACCTGGCTCTCAATCCACTGAACCACCCAGCTGCCCTTCAAAATGATTTTTCAAAAGAAGTAGGTCTGACCATGTATGCCATCACCTATTGTTATACAGGATACTTTGGTGCTTCTGTTAGATGGGCCTGACAGGTCCAAGGTCCCTAGATGGTAAATGGATCTAAGCTGAGCGAGTATAGGGATGCCTGGGTGGCCACCAAAGTGTGCTGATAACCACCAGGGCTAATGAATGTTCAGCTCAGCTAAGCACTTGACCCCACAAAGTGCCCAAGCCAAAGTTAACAAGGGAGAAGCTGTATATTGTTCACACAGCTCCTCTGGCTACTTGATTTGGGGTTAGGTTAGAGCAGTGATTCCCAAAGTGGGCGCCACCGTCCCCTGGTGGGTGCTGCAGCGATCCAGGAGAGCAGTGATGGCCACAGGTGCATTTCTGAGTTCAATAAATAGTTTCATAATTTCAAAGTTCAACGTTTCTAATTTACACCTTTCCTTACTATATTTTATGAAAAAGGTAGAAACATTTATACATATATCTTTCCTATTAATTGCTATTAAAATAAAAAAAATAATTACCAGGGGGCGCTAAGTAATATTTTTTCAGGAAAGGGGGAGATAGGCCAAAAAAGTTTGGGAACTACTAGGTTAGAGGATAAAGGTTTGTAGTAAGGATAGTTATTGGTATTGGGTTGGATAACGGCAAATGACTGCGATTTTGGTAAAATCCCCTTTCCCCTTTGGCAGTACTTCTTCACTTGCTCTTGCAATGAGATCAGTCTTCACTTGAACTATGTTTCAAAGGGTTTAATGCTATAATTCAAAGGGGTAGGATTTAGGATAAGGAAAGTGGTGCTAAACCTATGGGAGTTAGATTAGGCTAATCAATAAGTAACAAGTTGGCAGCCCTGCTGGAGAAGCTTCTCTCCCTCCCAGACCCTGGTCACCCCCCCCCAACCCCCCCTGGTCTAGACCAAGTGAAAGGAAGGGATTGTGATATTTTTCTTGATAGCAGGTGTTGATGTTTATCTCTCAGCCTTGTTCAGTAATAGGTCAGTGGATGTTATAAGACAATCAGGTACAGATGCTGAATGTGCAAGTCTATAGACCTACCCACCTTTCACCACCCAGGAGCCCTTTTCAAAATAAGACCCTGAAGTCTTCTGTCCCTGGGCTTTTATAGTGGTGGTCTCAACTGTCTTTTGCCCTTGGCTCATGCCAGCTGGGTAAGTTCTAAGTTCTATACTGACGATCTGTAACTCAAGCTGGTCTCCATCTTCTCCCAGAGGCTACCTATTACACTCCTCAATAATTTCTAGTGATTTCCCATTACTTTTAGTATCAAATAATCTTCTGTTAAACACTAAAATCTCTTCATAGTTTTTTTGCTTCCTTTTCTTTCAAACCTTGCAAATTTTTCCTGTCCAGAAACTCTATGGTATATATGTATTTGCCTGCTCACTATAATGTTTTACTCTCCAATTTATGCTTTTATATTTTCTGTCTTGTGTGCTTGGAATGCTCTCCTTCCTTCATCTACCTCAGAGAACCCTTGGATTCTTTTTTTTTTTTTTTAACCCTTACCTTCCATCTTGGAGTCAATCAAGGCAGAAGAGTGGTAAGGGTAGGCAATGGGGGTCAAGTGACTTGCCCAAGGTCACACAGCTGAAAAGTGTCTGAGGCCAGATTTGAACCTAGGACCTCCTGTCTCTAGGCCTGGCTCTCAATCCACTGAGCTACCCAGCTGCCCCACCCTTGGATTCTTAATTGACCTGGCTTACCTACTATCTTCTGTAAGAAAACCTTTCCTGGTCCCCCTGCTAATATGTTTCCCTAGAAGGCTTTTTAATTTACTTTCTAGGTAACTACATCTTTCAGTCATTTTCTGCCATCTGATTCTTCGTGACCCCATCTGGGATTTTCTTGGCAAAGATACCGGAGTGGCTTGTCATTTCATTCTCCAACTTATTTTACAGATGAGGAAACTGAGGCAAATAGGGTTAAGTGACTTGCCTATGGTCACACAGCTAGTAAGTATCTGAGGTCAGATTTGAACTCAGGAAGAGGAGTTTTCCTGATTCCAAAGTCAGTGCTCTGTCCATGCACTCTGTAGCTGCCCCTACATATCTACATATATGTATATATTATTGCTTTCACTGGACTCTAAAAAAGTTACATTCCAGTGGAAGGAATAACATATGCATAGATACATACAGAGCAAATGAAAGGAAAGGCCCTTCCATTCTAATGGGGGAAGGGACCATTTTTTGCTTTTTCTTTGTGTGTCTAGTATTTAGCACACTGTTTAACACACACAGAAGGCACTTAATAAATGTTTATTGATTTACTGTTTGGGTGTAATTTGTTTTGTAACTCATCCTCAGCTACTAGGAATTTACAGTTTGGACGTCCAGCTACATATGTTTATAAGTTGAAATTTTTCAAAATGTCTGTCAAATTTTAAATTACATTTATACTTTGCAATTTGGAAGAATTCTCTTATATTTAGGGCAAAATTAACTCCTACTTAATCAATTGATGACTCTCTTACATATATTTTCAAATAGGTATTCCAATGCTATACAGAAGAATATAATGCCATGTTTCATGACCACATTCTTGCAAAAATCAATGTTTATGTGCTAAAACAGAGCTTTTGCCTGGTAATTACTATGTGTGTAGGAGAACTTTAAATATTTAAAATCTCGAATGTTCATTTTCATTTATAATACCTTTCAAAATTGCTCTTACTATTTGTTCTGATTTTTCAAATGACAAGATAGCAAAATACTTTTCCATTTTCTAAATAAAATGTTACTTCTTGAACATCCTATTAACTTATCATATGCAGAAGCTTTAAAGGCCAATTTTAAGGCAGATACACCCACCCTTAAACATGGAAATAAAGAGAAACAGCATGATTTAACTGGAAATGCCACCATGTTTTCTGGGTATTTGTAACTTGGAGTGGCAGGAGAGAACAGATCAAAATAA
This sequence comes from Gracilinanus agilis, assembly GCF_016433145.1. Classification (NCBI taxonomy): domain Eukaryota; kingdom Metazoa; phylum Chordata; class Mammalia; order Didelphimorphia; family Didelphidae; genus Gracilinanus; species Gracilinanus agilis. The sequence continues at coordinate 489,164,909 of NC_058130.1, read as the reverse complement.
GTTCTTTGAGCTACTGTTACTGTTTCTGAGGCTTTGGACCTTTGACCTTTCCCCCCAAAATAACTATCAGTAATATCTTTTTTCTTTCATTCTTTCCTTCCTTGTTTCCTCTTTCTTCCTTTCTTCCTTCCTTTCTTTCTTCCTTCCTTTCTTTCTTCTCTTTCTTTTCTTTCTTTCTTTCTTTCTTTCTTTCTTTCTTTCTTTCTTT
>NC_058130.1:489112257-489162034 GCF_016433145.1 Gracilinanus agilis | reverse complement strand
TCCCTCCCTTCCTCCCTCCCTCCCTTCCTTCCTTCCTTCCTTCCTTCCTTCCTTCCTTCCTTCCTTCCTTCCTTCCTTCCTTCCTTTCCTTCTTTCCTTCTTTTTTTTTTGGTGGGATCTTCTTCCTAAACCCTCGTTATTCAAGTTTCTTTTGGTCTGGTTATCAGTTTTCTTCTCTTTACAGGTTTTTAATTTTAATCTCATTTAGTCCTAAGAAATCACTTTTACATACAGATGACTCACAGATCCATATTTCTACCTGTTATTTCACCCTCACTAAATTTACAGTATTGGCCCACTTCCTTTTCTGATAAATATTTTTGACAAGATGAGATTTTGACAAGTGCTTGATCCAGTTAAATAAAAGATTTTCTATAGTATTGATTTTGTTATATACTGTGTGAATTTAAAGATTATGCCATAGTAGAAAGAATGTAGATGGTATCAGAACTTAGTTCAAATCAAGTCTCATTTCAGACCACTATTACCTGTGTGAATGGGATAAGTCACAACCAGAGACTCAATTTCTTCATTTATATAAAAGGAATAAATACATCCTGGGACTGACATAGTGACTGAGTCAAGTCCCCCAAACTGTAGGATATTCTCAAATTTGATGTTGTCAAGTTTTCCTTCCCTTTTCAAATTTCCATATATTTATTTATCTGTGCACTAATATTTCTCCAGTAGAAAGTTAGAGCAAAGACACTTTCATTTTAGACTTTGTACTATTAGTACCAAGTATGAGTTCACAAGTATAACTAAATTCAAGATTAAGACTAGAAACCAGATTTTTCTCCATTGCTAGTTTTTTCCCTTTTTGCTACATTGTTTAATAGGCTACATAATTTTAAGTAAAGGTAAAGTGAAGATTATAATCAGTTAACTCAATACAACTTTTTGTTAAATAACTCCTGAAAGGTTGGGAAAGATAAAATAAAACAGCCCCTTGTCCTAAATGAGCTTACATTCTATTGGGGGAATATTGTGTGAATGCTTATAAGTGAAAGCAAGATTGATTAAAGAGAAGAAAGAGTTTATGATTTGAAGGGAGGAGGTGGTACCTGAATTGAACTTTAAAGGAAGACAAGGATCCTAAAGAGATTTTAAGAAAGATTTTACTAAAAACATGGTTGGCACCCTGTGAAGAAAAATGGAGATAAGAGATGGATGATTAATTTGATACATAACTAGTAGACCAGTTTTGCTGGAAAATAGAAAGTAATAAAGTAACATGAAGTAAGTCTGGAAAAAGAGGGGAGACCCAATTTGTGGAGGCCTTTAAATACCAGGTTGAGGAGTTTGTAGTTCATGGTAGGGTAAAAGAAAGAAAAAAATTTTGAACAAGGGAGTGTTCAAATTTTCCCATTAGATTATTTTGGTTGTTATATAAATCAGAAAAAAAGATCTGAAAAGCCTGGAAACAGAGATCAATTAGGAGGTTACTAAAATAGATGCTGAGAATCTGAACTAGGGAATAGTTATATGAACAGAGCTAAATATGGACATACTTGTAAGGATAAGTACAAGGATATAAATAATTTTCACATCAACAATTTTTCTTCATGTAAAAGCCATGCTTAAAAAAGCCTGTCATGTCAATAATATCTAAAAATGCAAAATCTCTACTTTGTGGATCAGCTTGATATCATTTTGACAGATGTATGTTCTTCGCAAAGTTTTAACTTTAATTACCATATGCAATTCTTTAAAAATACTTAATACATTCATAACTCAGTAAGAATTTGATTTGGAAGATTTCATCAAAAAATGAAAATTAAAGTTGACTGACTATTTCTGTTTTATGGATTTGGTCTGAGCATAAATGTTGTTTTGTAAAAGAGATAGTTACATTTTATTGCAGTTGGATAAAAGTTTTATCTTTAACAATTCTTGTCCTTATGTATCTGTGGATTTACCACATTTTTTGAAAGAATATTTAATTACAGCACTTGCATTCCACCACACATGCACTGCTTTAGCGTTCTTATTAAATATAAATGATTCTCACGGGTGAATGAATGCAGAAAAGGAGAACAGAATCATGATTTGAAATCCAATTGCTATCATACAGCATTTTATAGTTTGTTGCCTTTTTATCCAAAGAATACATTGAAATATTTCGTCATTTTTTTTTCTGGGAAAAAATCTACTTTGGAATCTGAATCGAGGAAGTTACACAAATTGCTTATGAAGATATTCTCATAATGAAACATTCTGAAGATGGGGACATTCAGAGCAGCATGAAAAGGATGTGCGAATAAAGATGTAGAAAATTCTGAAGACTACAATTCTTCTGATCTTTGTTGGAGTGAATGACTTCAAGAGAATACTGCCTTTAATTATGGCTACTTGTGCCAAAGAAATCTGCACATTTAGAAAAAAAAATGGTGTTGTGTTACAGTAATTGGAAAGATTGGTTGCCACTATTAGTAAATGTAATTTAGCCGCTTCAAATGGAATCAGTAGTGCAAGATCTTCTAAAACAAATAACATATAAATATTAATTCTCATGGGATGCTAACACATAATAGTAGATTTAATCATTTTTGAATTTTCTCATTTGCATTTTCAAGAAGTTAGTTGGACACTTTCTCTAAACTAACCTTGAAGATAGCTTCCCAGAAATATTTAACTAGAAGGGAACTTTTCCTTAATTCTTGAAATTAGTAACCATTCCACCCCTATTCTTCATATATATCAACTTCCTAAATGTTGATCACATTTTTCTGTTTTCCAATTCTCTAAACTAAGGGAGTTTTACAATATGCCACCACTAAGCCTAAAATCATATTTACATAAAATTAAAAATAATGCTTAAAAGTCATAGTTTTATTCATATTACATGCTACGATACTAAATAATGATTTTACTTATGTTCTTTTTACAAGTAACATGTTAAATAGTCAAAGTGGATAGAGTAAGTATTTTTTGGTATTTAAAAAATTAATATTTATTTTTACCAGTTACATGTAACAACAAATTAAAAAAAAAACCTTTTAAAAGCCCTTGCCTTTCATCTTAGAATAAAAACTGAGTGTTAGTTCCAAGGCAGAAGAACAGTAAGGGCTAGGCAATGGGGGTTAAGTGACTTACCTAGGATCACATAATTAGGAGTGTCTTTGTTCTGATTTGAACCCAAGACCACCCATTTTTAGGGCTGGCTCTCAATCCACTGAATACCTCACTGCCCTCAGTAATAATAATTTTTAACATTGGTTTTCTGAAATTGTAAAATTATGAAAAGATCCAAATTATCTCCTCTCCCCACACCTGGTAAGCAGTTTGATCTGAGTTACACGTTTGATTATGCAAAACATATTTTCATATTGGTCATGTTGTGAGAGAATGCTCACATAAAACCCAAACCTTCAAATAAAAGCACACATAGGTAAAATAAAATGAAAAATAGTATACACTGATCTGTTTTCAGACTCCATCCATTCTTTCTTTGGAAGTGGATAGTATTTTTGTCATAAGTCCTTTAGAATTGTGTTGGATCATTTGTTTTTCACAGGCGATCATTTCACAATATTGTTGTTCTCCTGGTACTGCTCAATTCAGTATGCATCAGTTCATATATATCTTTCTAGGTTTTTCTGAAATCATTCTGCTCATCATTTCTTATAGTGCAATATTATTCCATAACAATCATATACTACATATTCAGCCATTTTCCAATTCATGAACTGTTGTGTGGAGATGCAAAGCATGGAATCCTTGCAAAGGTACAGGGAGAGCCTCACCCAGAATTCCAGGGGACCCCCCTGGAGAACTTTGGGTGAGGGGGCAGTTGGGAAGGGTTGAAGACAGTTATTTGGGGGGAGTGGATGTGAGCAGACACTCTGCTTGCTACTCCTGACTTGGGGCTTCACCTGAGGTGGCCATTGTAGCATAAGCCAGTGGTTTCTACTCATAGGGTTAGCCTGTTTGTTATTACTATTCTTCATTAATATAATTATATAATTACTTAGTGATTAGAGAGTAAGATATTTATCAATAGCAAGAGAGCCAGTTTCAGTTAAGTGCTTCATCCCCTCTTGTGGGGAGGGGGAAGGGCAGCATCTACTTAGCAGTTCAGGGTTTCCTCTCATTATCCTAAAACCCTCATTTACCCTTTCTAGTTTTCTTTGTTATTACTTAATATAACCTTTACCTTCAAATCTGTGCCTGATAATTATTTGGGAAGATTCTCACAACTCAGTCTGTACATTTAGTTTGAATCCTGTTGGCTGCCAGTTTAAGAAGATCTCCTCTGTCCTCAACTGTTAGATAACTAATTTCTATATACTCATCATACTGACCTGTGAGGAATATAAATTTAAGAAAAGAAACATCAATTGGGGTTTCAGCCATAACTGAAACTTACCAGAAGAATCCTATTCCTGTCTTCATTACCAACTGAAGCAGAAACAGTTAGAGGAGGAGGGTTTTGAGAGCCAGGAGTGTTTAGCCCCCTCCTTTCCTCACTGAAGCCTGTCAATCTCTGGCTCTTGACTTAAAGCTCTATTTGGCCCTGACACATTTATCTGCTTCTCCAAACTATCTGTTATTATCATCATAACATGAACATCCCATTATTTTCAATTCTTTGCCATCACAAAAAGAGCTGCAATAAATATTTTCTTGTGCAAATGCGTCCTTTCCACTATTTTTTTTTATCTCTTTGGAACACATACCCAGTAGTTACCTAGTACTGGAATTACTGGATCCTAGGTTTTAGTACAGTTTTATAGCCATTTGGACATAGTTCCAAATCCCCCACCTCCACCACAAATGTTTGGATCAGTTCACAACTCCACCAACAATGTATTATGTCCCAGTTTTGATTCATGTCCTTCGACATTTATCATTTTCCTTTATTTTCATATTAGTCAAGCTAAAATATGTGAGGTGATGCCTCAAGGTTGTTTTAATTTGAATGTCTCTAATCAAGAGGGATTTAGAACTTTTAAAATATAATTATTGATAGCTTGGATTTCTTCACCAGAAAACTGCCTATTCCTAACTTTGGCCATTTGTCATTTGGGTAAATGACTTGTATTCTTATAAATTTGACTTAGTTCTCTACATATTTGAGAAATGAGACCTTTATCAGAGAAACTTGCTGTAATTTTTCTCCTTCTTTGTTGTTTTCTTCCTAACTTTGGTTGAATTTGTTTTGTTTGTACAAAACTTTTAAAATTTAATATAATCAAAATTATTAATTTTTTTTATCTTGTAATGTTCCCTCTGTCTTGTTTAGTAACAAATTCATTCTTTATCAATAGGTCTGACAAGTAAACTATTCTGTGCTCCCCTAATTTGATTATGGCATCAGCCTTTGTGTCTAAATAATATACCAATTTTAATTTGTGTTGGTGTGAGATATTAATCTATACCTCATTTCTGTCATGTTTTTTTCCAATTTTTTGGCATTCTTGCCCTCAAAGCTGGGATCTCTGGGTTTATCAAGCATTAGATGACTATAGTCATCTACAATTCTATATTGTCTATCTTAGCCCTTCCATTCTTCCACCATTCTATGTTTTCACTTAAATATTTATTGATAAAGATAACATTCATTTCCATTGTTTCAATATTCTCATTTTGGGATACATTATCAGTAAAAGCATGTTGATATTAAGTTTTATGGATATAAATGGTAGTGAAGTAAAAAGTATAAACTTGATGCTTCAAATATTAGAATGTCCATGGAAAAACTTAGACAAAGAAATTGTGGCAACAATGACTTCTCTGAATACCTATATTTCTGTCAATCATTTTTATGCAGCCCACATAACAACCTCTGACCACAAAGGAGAAAAGTGAATGCAGGGGAGTATGTGTGTTCTTCAGGACAGCAAAATGCAGATAATTTATCATTTGGCCAAGTATGATTATCATTAGCAAAAAACAAAATTGCTTATCACCTAAATCTTCGTTTTCAGGGAATTTTCCATGGCAACTGGACAAGTATTTGGCAGAATAGTGTTAGCTAAAGGTATTGTAGCTAGTGGGATGACAAATAAAACTTCCGGCAGTCCTTTCTTGATTTTATGGTTCATATTGCTTTATAATAATCAGAATCAGTTTATATTTCATACGAAAAATCATCAGAGGATCGATTATGGTCATTGTAAATGGCCTCCTAAATAGCAGTTGTAAACCGAGAGATGGAAATAGTGACAGTTTATGCAATCTGCTGGTGAACCACACAATTTTTAGTATTCTGGGAGCAAAACACTTGGTGGAGTATATAATGTCATTGTTTTGAAATCTCTTGAACTTCTCCATTTCAGTTTTTTATGAATGTTGCATCAGAGTATGGGTGGCCACAAACTCATATTTTTAAAATTGCTTGTATATTGGAATATCTATGACTCGGATAACTGGTTAAAGATTAAGACTGTCCCATGCCATGCTTTAAGCTTTCACTTCCAGATATCGATTGTTAGAACCAGGTTTTCTATTTACTTCTCAAAGAGTCAACTGTTACTCGGGAAACATAAGCCAAACCAAAAAAATTCTATGAATCATTAAAACAACCTAGAGAGTAGGCCAAAGGATATTGTATTTCATATTCATTTTAAGTTATTCCAGACTTGGTTGTTTTTTCTTCCTTTTTAATGGGATGGCTGGGTGGAGTTTTCCAAGAGAGTGATTACTTGTCATTCATGTTTTACGGAAACTGACATGTTTGCTATTCTTTTCTCAAATCTACTTAAACATAAAGTCTTCTGACATAAAGAATCTACTCATGAATTCTTATTCTACTTGAGTTTCTGATTTATTAATTAATATTTTTTCTCTTCCTTGCTTATCTAATCAAGTTAATTCTTCTTTGGAATTCTAGGGAACATGTCCTAACAGAATTATTATTTAATATGCACTACAATGTTAGAAGGTTGTTTTTGTTTGTTTGTTTGTTTGTTTTCGCATCCAAGTGGGACAGGACTTAGAGGACAGGCCTGGAGTCAGAAAAATCAGAGTTCAAATTTAACCTTAGATACTTTCTAACTGTGTGACTGTGGTAAATCACTTAACCATTACCTGCTTCAGTTTCTTTGTAATAACAGCACCTTTCTCACAAGGTTGTTGTGAGGATCAAATTAAATCATTTTTGTAAAGTACTTAGCACAGTTTCTGTCATATAATAGTTGCCAAATAAATGCTTATGCCCTCTCCTTCCTTTTTGGTCTAATTTTATTGTTCAGTCATTTTTCAGTCATATCCAACTTTTTATGACCCCATTTGAGGTTTTCTAAGCAAAGATTCTGGAGTGGTTTGCCATTTCCTTCTCCAATTCCTGTTACAGATGAGGAGACTGAGGTACATAGAATCAAGTGACATGTGCCCAAAGTCACACAGCTAATAAAGGTTTGAGGTCATATTTGATCTCAGAAAAATTGAGTCTTCTTGGCTTCAGGTCCAGCACTCTATCCATTGTACTACTTAGCTTTTGCCTATTGAATTCAAGTTTTTAGGGGAAATAACTTTCCCCCCTAATTTTACCGACTTCCTTTAGGTGATGGTGGCATCATAACTCATTGAAAATAAATGACAATTGAATTTACATTGAAAATATTCTTATATCATGTAATCTTTTCCCAGCTTCACTCCTACACTGATCAGTATGCTTTCTTTTTTGTTTTTTTTTTTAAAGCTTCTGTGTTTCCTTTGGTGTTCATCAAAATGTATCTAGTTTAGCCTATGTAATCATTGTATCTATCAATGAATCAATAAGCATTTATTAAATTACTACATTGTGGAAAGCTCTAGGTGCTTGGCATACAAGAAAAAATTCTTCTTTCAAGGAACATACGTTCTATTGTATAATGAGCTTATTAATAGTTCTTTTTTTTTATGCCAAAGGAACATTATATACTCCAGATCCCCTCTCATTTGATAAGAAATTTCCTTTACCTATATTGACCTGACATTCAATATATTTGAGCCTATGATTGTTCTCAGCTGGAAAATTAATTCTATTATAACCATGACAATCTAAGTTGGGCCAGTTTTCTTCAATTCCTCTTTAATTATTCCTTAGTCATTTGAGAAAATGTAGCAATACGTAAAACCGTAAAAATTATGACATCCTGTGTCATTAAGACCTTAGATGACTGTTCTGTACCTAAGTGAGAAAAATAAATCAACAATGACTCACTTCCAATTGTTTTTGTGGGAACAACTGGCATGTCCACTATCACTCAAAAAAAGAAAGACTGAATGAAATATCTTCTATTTTAGAAAAGAAAAGTAGCAATGATTTTGATACATTTTGAAGGTCAGTAATGTTCAGCATAGAGCAATATGGAGAGAACAATAGCTCCTTAGAGAGTAGAAAACATGGTAGTCTCATTATCCATAATCTCAGCTGGTCACCATAGTAACAGCATTTTATTTTCCAAGTTGTGAGCTTTGTAGTTGTGTAGAATTCACTTGTTAGACCTCCAGGCACATCAGTGGCATCTAGTGGTTGAGACCTAGTTTGACTTTTCACAAGTTGCATGGGCTACATCCCACATTGTGTCAAGAAATACAAATAGTGTTTGTCATGGATTTTTAGTGAGAAAGTCAAAATACTCTCATGGTTTATAACAAGTTATGAATAAAGTGTTTCAAGGAAACATTTATAAGTTATAACAGGAGAGACCAAATGCAAGGCAAGAGAATAAATCATTACATCAATTAACTGAATTTGTCCACATCATAGCATACTTTCATCCCAGGGCTCTTTACAAGGAGACAAAAAGTAGAAGTTGCCTGTAACTGGGTTTATCATTAACTTTTAGCATTATGAAAGATGAGGGAGAACATACAGCTTTCACAGATAATGAAAAGTTTCCTTATGGAGCCCTTAAAGACCAGATTGATGTGAGTTGTTATTTATGTAATCTCTCCCTGATACTCCCAGGAGAAAAAATATGGGATTTCAAGCTGGAAGTGTGGCAAATATTCTAGGAGATTCCTAAATTCCTAGAGCTAGAAAGGTGGCAAGTCAAAGTTAACTACTATTTTACTTATGTGCTTCGATTTCATTCCACCAATTTTAATTAATTAGGGACTAGAGTTGTTATTTCATTGGTATGGGAACTTCCAGAAGGAACTTCATCTGCTGATGCAGGTCAGCACTTGCTTAACATTTAGTATTAAAGAGCTTTCTAGAACCCTCAGATATTTGACTACTTGCCCAGGGACCCAGAGCTAGCATGGGTCACTGGTAGGACTTACACTCAAGTCTTCCTGACTTCAAGGCTAGTTCTCTATGCACTCTTCTGTGATTGCCTCTGTTACAATTTTTTATTATTGTAAAAGGCTCAAATATTAAAATGAATCTTACTTCATCCTTGTTGATATTCCCTCCAAAAATTTAGATTGTGATCCATTAGTGCTTGCCTATCTTACATGACGTGTATCTATGTTTTTCAATAAATTCTCAAAGAGAACCTTTTTTTTTTTTTTTACCTTCTTGAGGTCTTACTCACTGTCTCTATCTTTGTCTCAACCCTGACATGCTGTCTTAGTATCAATTCTAAGACACGATCAGGAAGGGCTAGACAATATGGACTACTGCAACAAGAAACTTTCTTTTAGCATCACATTAGCACTGAAAGATAGGAATTTATATCCCCATTTTACAAATAGGGGAACTGAGGCTTACAGAAGGTAAATGACTTACTCAGTATCACACAGTGTCCCTGGCAGCATTTGAATTCAGAATCCTACTGATTCTAAGTCTTTAATAATGCGGAACAAGTATGATGCGACTGAATTTTGTTGTTATTATTGCTTTCTTTTGAATGTGTGATTTCTTTAGTAAAGGAAGTGACTTCTTTCACTGCAGAATGCTTATTAATACCTTACCTTTAACTTTCATTTGCCCAGGCTAACCTCTAAGATTATAGAGTGAAATGATTCACCTGAATCCATGAACCTATTATGTGTCAAAGGCAGGACTTGAACTGAGATCTTTGTGATTCCAAAACTTTATCTACTAAGCTGCTGCATTTCTTTCCTGATGGTATTAGCTCTCACTGTCCACATGGTGAATGGATGGTTTTGCTTTTGTAGCCTTATGATTTTATATTTATTTGTATGAAGTTATTTGTGTTAATTGGATTTCACAGATGCTTCCCAGTTTCACTTCTTTTCAACATGAGGAGAAGTGAATACTAAATATTTGATAAAGCACAATAATTTGGAAGGTCTCTAATAAACCCTTTTAGTCAAAGACTACAGAATTGTGATGAGTATTTCTGGGTCCTGGCTGACAGCATGTGCATACTCATAAGTGGGTTATGTTGTTTGATACTGGAACAGCAAGCAGAGCTGTGCATATTGATGTTATTAAGTCCATCCCATTTGTTTAAAGAGACTTGGTTAGCATCCTCTCAATATTAAAAGGCTATGGCAGATTCTGTTCCTTGGTATTAATTTCTGTATCTCCTTATAATTGATTAATGTTCATTGGTATAGTAAGGATGAATAATTTATGACACACATAGCTCCTGGGTTATTAATTGTTTAATTTCAGAGAAAGTAACTATATATTAAGGAAATTCAAGTTGTCACTCCAAGCAGCCAAGTGAATTTATGCACTCTACTATGTCACAGGCCAGAAGCGGGGAGACTACAACAGTCATACACTCCTTCTCTTTCCTGCAGTACTTTTAAAGACAAGTAATGAGAACAAAAATTTGAAGAATCTTATTTTAATAAGGAAAAAATCCCAATTCTGACTGCTACTGATTTGACTTGTCTGATGGCTATGTGTTGTGTGTTCACCCCTCCTCTCCCTTCTTGTGTTATTTTATCCCCTGCTTCAGTGATTTTCTGTGCAATGTTCCAAGTATAAAATGGAGTTAATTAAATTAATGATGCATATTCTTGAGAAGCAAACACAATTATATGAGAAAAAGAGAGAAAGATATCATTAACCTTAGGTGGAGATGCACCTCTTAAGAACTCTAGGAAATTAATTTAATCTTCAGAGGTTAAACAAAAGACAAAATCTGGGACAAACTTAGTCACTTGAGCAGCATGCATGAAACAAATTAGATTAAAATTTGTACAAATAGCTATTTTTTACTTTAATTGCAATTACTCTTACTATCTTTAATTCCAGCTTGAAAAATCAGTGATGAATGAGACATAGCCTAACTCTGACCATCTGTTTGTTTTCCACATTCTAGCTGGTGGAGTAGCCTGGCACAATAGATAAAACATTGGACTCGGAGTCAGGAAGAATTCAGTTCAAATTCTGCTGTAAGATACTTGTGGTGTAACCCTAGGCAAATCACTTAATTTTGCTATGTCTCTGTTTCCTCATCTGTAAATCCGGAGGGTTAGACTCCATGGCCTCTGTTTTCTTTTAGCTCTACATCTATAAACCTATGGGATCAAAAGATAGTTTTCAAGGAATTTTCATAGAGTTGAAAAAGAACATTTGGCTATTTTGTTTGAAGTTGGTAATTAAAACCTTGAAAAATGATATGATCCTATAAGATACTAATTGCAAATGAAAATTATTTGGATAACTCTGAAATGCTCTATTAATGAGGATAAATCATTTCAGTATTTCTCAAGCCAATGGCAGTAATATTTTTTCTTGAGGTTGAAATCTGGGCTGGGATGAAGATGTAAAGAGAAAGGAATTGAGGTAACGTCTACTTAATACCTCAAAGCTCATTCTTTCAATAGCTAATTTCTCCTTTCTTTATCTTTCCCTGATTCTTACCCTCACTCAAAGAATCATACAAGATCTTAATTAGAAGGGATATCATAGGTCATCTTGTCTAACAAGAATCTCATTTATAACATACCTGGCAAGTGGCATTCAGCCTTTTATTTATTTATTCACCATTATTTATTTACTTAATTAATTTAGAATATTTTCCCATGGTTACATGATTCATGTTTTTTCCCTCTCACCCCCCTCCCCCATAGCTGATACGCATTTCCACTGGGTTTTACATGTGTCATTGATCAGGACCTATTTCCATATTATTGATATTTGCACTAGGGTGATTGTTTAGTCAGTATCTCCAATCATATCCCCATCAACCCATGTGATCAAGCCATTGTTTTTCCTCTGTGTTTCTGTTCCCACAGTTCTTCCTGTGAATGTAGATAGTGTTCTTTCTCATAAGTCCCTCAGAATTGTCCTGGATCATTGCATTGCTGCTGATAGAGAAGTCCATTACATTCAATTGTATACCATAGTGTATCCGTCTTTGTGTATAATGTTTTCCTTGTTCTGCTCCTTTCACTCTGCATCAATTCCTGGAGATTATTCCAGCTCACATGGAATTCCTCCAATTCATTATTCCTTTGAGCACAATATTATCCCAACAGATACCACAATTTGTTTAGCCATTTCCCAATTGAAGGGCATCCCCTCATTTTCCAATTTTTTGCCATCACAAAGAGTGCAGCTATAAATATTTTTTCCCAAGTTTTTTTCCTTATGATCTCTTTGAGGTATACACCCAGCAGTGGTATGTCAGCCTTTTATTTTTGAAGATCACCAGTGAGGAGGAAGTCACTACCTCCTGTAATAAGCCATTATACATATTAATAGCTCTAACACTGATTTTCCCTTCAAATAATGGCAAAAATACCTCCAAAATTGCCATAAGAACCATAAGTTCTTTTTTCCAGATTATATAACTCAATTTGGTTTCTGAAGAAAATATACAGAGCTGAAGTTCCTGGAGGTAGAGCAGAGGGTGTTGGCAGAGGGCTGACTTAAGCTTAGACAAGTCACTCTATCTCTCAGGGACTTTTCTTTATCTGCAAATTAAAGAATATTTTGTATGTAAATTTAAAAATACCTGTATGATTGCTAGAATTCGTTCCAGTGATAATAATATGACTCTACATAGTTCCTACTACTCCGCTGAAGATATCCATCTTTACTCTTAGTGTGGAGGGCTTGGAGAAAGGACAACTCATCACTGTAACTCCCTCAAGCCAGTCACTACTGCAAGGATTCATCAGAAAATTTTCTGGTGTCTGATTAGTTCTCTGAGATGTGTGGTCAGGGCTGAAAAAAAAGGATAAAAGCAGTGAAATAAGATTGCAAAGCCCAGGATCACTGAAGGTCATTTGGTGGTTGTGGTTCTATTTCTTCCTATCAAGAGTTCACCTGGATTCCTCCTATGGGTTTCCTCTGCATCCTAGAAATTTTTGCTCCTATTGCTTGAATAAAGTTTTTTTCTATCAGTGAATAGGTGGAAGGATGATTTTAGTCAAGGTTGCATGCTGTGGACCTCCATGTAGGTCATCCAGGTTAACCACTAGCTCCATCAAGTACTAAAATGATGACTAAATAAATTGTTGGGAAATTTGTAGTCATTGAATTAACATTTATTAAGCACCCACTATATAAATGGTATCATGCTAAGTTCTGAGGATACAAAGAAAAGAAAAAAAGAAAAGGATCCTGCTCTCAAGGATTTCAGAGTGTCTAATTCAAGGCAAGGGATGTACTTTATAGTATAAGTATCCCTTTCTAATTTTGAAGTACCATCTTCTATTCATCCTCTTCAAAATTCAGTCCAATATAGGAAGTATTTATTGAGTGCTTCCTAATTGTAGATCATGGGACAGGAACTGAGGGTATAAAGACAAAATTGAAATGTGATCTCTACTTTAAGAGAGCTTACATTCTGCTGAAAAAGCACAGCATGTAAGCAAATAAGTATTATTTGAGGAAACAAAGAGAGTATGGAGAACTTGGTGCAAGGTTTTCACAAAATTATCCTCCTAGGTAGTTGCCCATAGATTAAACTTTCAGGAAGCTTGAAGGTACAAGATGAGGAGGAATATATTACAAGAATGGAATCCAACTGCCAAGCTCTCAAAAAGGCATGGAGTTAAGAGACAGAATGCTAGATTTCAGGAATAGCAAGTCACAATCATAAGCATCATCATCATCATCACCACCACTGGTTTTTGTTGCTTAGTCCTTCAGTCATGTCCAATTATTTATGATCCCACCATAGTATGCCAATACTGTACACAAGGTTTCCTTGGCATGGTTATGGAGTGGTTTTCTATTTTCTTCTTCAATGTATTGAGGCAAAAAGAGGTTAAGTGACTTCTCCAGAGTCACATAGCTAGTAAGTGTCTGAGGCAGGGTTTGAACCCAAATCTTTCTGGCTCTAGGTTGGAGCTTCTGTCCACTAAAACACCTACCTGGCTTATGATCACTTATATTCATTTAACATTTTAAAATTTTAAACATGCTTTAAGTATATCAAAAGTTAAATAATATTTGAAATAATGGAAAAGTATTATGTTTTTGGAAATTAACTTAAAATTCATATAGGATCTATATAAAGACTCTACATGTCTATATGTATATATAAATTTAAGTGCTAGATAATTAGAAGGCCTTTGAATGAATTTGGGGAGGTAAAGCTAATAAGGAAAAAGATTGAAACTACTAAAATTAATCTATAGATAAAATGTAATATCTGTGGGATACTTCATAGAGTTAGCTAAATAACAGTCACAAATAATAAAGTCACAAAAATTTAAAAAAGTCACAAAATGACAGTCATATGGAAGATCAAGTCAGCTATAAGGAAAAAATAGTAAGAGAAAATTGTATTTGTAAAATTATATTATAATGCAGTAAAAATTGAGACTATGTGGTACTGGTTTACAAAAACTTAGGCTAGAACAGTAGATTACATAATCATGACCTATCTGTTCCTGGATAAAAATATAAATAGAGAAAAGACCAGTAGAGTAGTTTAGATAATAACCATCTGTCTAGAACTGGTTAAAAAAATAGAAAAATAGGCCAGTAAAGTAGATTAGATGATCATAACCTAGAGCCAAATCATATAGTAGACCAGAGTTTGCTAACCCCAAATCACAAAACACTAGAGAAAGAATTCATTATTCAATAAAAGCTGTTGGGGATAATTGGACAGCAGTTTTCCCCCAAATGGGAATGGATCTGCTTTTTGTTTCATACACTGTAATGTATTCCAAATGGATCAATGATCAAACTATAAAAAGCATATGATAAAAAAATTGTACAATGGTGTGGAATGTTATATTTTTCTCAGTTATGATGAAGGAAGCAATTCTGAACTATCTCTGACTTAGAAAAAACTAAATGAGACAAAAGAGATAAACTTGATTATGTAAAAGTAAAAAGCTTTTGCGTGACAAAAATAGAAAAAAGAAAAGAAATATTCTGGCAAAGTAATTTTAGAAATAATCATTTCTGTTAAAAGTCTAACATCCAAATTCTATAAGAAATTGGTAAATTGATGAGTAAAGAATGACTCTTCTCTAATAAGTAGGTGGCCAAAGACCATAAATGTGAAGACTTCCCCTGATGGAATGAACGAATGAAAACAATTTCTTACAATGGTCATGAAGGTTACTGAAGCAGGCCCTGTGGAGCATTAAAGCTTGGTCAGACATCAAAGATGCCAAAGTCATTCACTGACTTTTGGACCATTTCAAGTCTTTTGTCTTTTGTCCTGTCCCTGGACTTTGAGGACTCTGGAAGAAAGAGTGAAGTAGATGACTTCATGCAAGTTTGACTCACTTAAATCCAATTCACTTGCAAGTTAAGATATTACCCTATTGATGACAGTGGTCCTTTTTGATAAGGAAGGATGGACAGCAACAACAAAGACCATGAGTGGGTAGAATTCAAAACAAAAAGCACACATTAAAAAGAGATAAGAAAAGGTGTTCAGATGCTCTACTAAACAAATAGGTATAGACTAAGATAACTTAGAGATTATTACTATGTATCTACCAAATTTGCAAAAATATTAAAGAATTATGAAATTCCATGCTAACACAGCTATGGTGCAACAAGGCTTTTCTATTGGCTGAGATATGAATTGCTTTGGTCTTTTTTGAAAAAAAAATAATGTTGGAATAGAGTTAAGGATAGAACAATATTCATATTCCAAAGATTGCTGTTTTTGGCACCACAAGTGTGCATAATTCCATGAATTCCACTATTGTGGGATTCTAGACAAATTTCAAAGAAGTCTATCTATATAGAAGATATTGCTAGCTTCGTAAATTGTGATAGAAATAAAAAAATGTTGGAAATTAATCATGCTCTGATTCCCCAGTGGTTGGGGATTTACTGAGTAAACTCTGATACATAATTGTCATAGAATGTTATAAAATTAGAAATTAAGCAAGCAAGCATTAGACATTGCAGATACTCAGCTGAAAGAATTACACAGTCCTTTTGTGAGCTGCTTACATTCCAATGGAGGAGACTGGAAGTACATAGAAAAATGGAACAAAACTGGAATGTAAATGAACATAGATACAAAGTATTTAATACAAGGTAACTTGAGAGGAAAGGCACTAGCATTTAAGGGATTGGGAAAAGCTTCTGTAATAAATATAGTTGAATATGAGGAATTCATATAAATATGAGAAGAATCATATGAAATAATGATGAGAGATAAAGGCAGAACTGAGAGTATTTCCAAATATTATAGCTATGTAAGGAACGATCTTGCTTAAATACACAAAGGTAAAAGTTTGAAAAGGATAATTTTCTTACTACCTTGTAAAGTTATACACATCTTTTGTTCTTTATTCTTCACTTTAAGGGCTTACCAATAACAGTTTAAAAATTATACACATGCACACACATTTGAAAGAAGAATGGAGATAGTTTTAAGAGCTGGATGAGGAATCCAACCAGAAGTTGACTTCAGCAAAGTGTTATCTATTTGTTACAGTTAAATTTTAATAGCTACTAAATTTTTTTAGACCCAATGATGGTCCTTGACTCTGAGTTCACCTCAGATAAATGGAGTTTCACTTTTGTTTTTCTCTTATGCAACAGATGCTTCCAAAAGTTATCTCTAGATAATTCTAGAAAGTTTGATGAATATTTAAAATAGGGGACCAGGCCACCATTGTGACTGAGTTTGAGCATGGGAGTAATTCAGAGCCAGAGATGAGAGTCCACACCATTTGTCTTATGGCAGATTTCTTGAAGTTGTTTTTTTTTTTTTGTTGTTGTTGTTGTTTTGATACCCAGAACATACAGTTATCTGCCTTGACATTATTTATGGTTTTGATTTGGAAAAGTGTCCTGGTCACCAAAGGTAAAAAAAAAACAAAACCACTCATGTGGAATCAGGTCTTCTATAAATATCTTAAGATCATTCAAGTCACTGTAACCTGCTTGCTGATCAGATACATTTTTATGAGGAGATGAAAAGGGCCACACAGAAAAAAAAATACTACTATATCATTGTTGTCTTTGGCAATTTGAAACTCACTTCATTAAATGTTATTGACTTGCAAATGCTTCATTTTGTCCCAACATCAAAACTAAATTAAGAGAATGTTGTCGTTAGGCCTGTCTCTAACAACAATATATAGCAACACACTGAAGCAAACAAAAAAGAAAAACAAAAAGAAAATTTAGGGTCTGAAAGTCAGAGAAATTTGATCAACATATTTTCTGTCCTGGAGTATAGTGTCTTCAGAGGCCTTGAATATGGTATTAAGGCAGAAGTGATCTTTACATTAAGGCCTCCACTTCAGAAGAAACTCTGAAAAAAAGAAGAGTATAGGAGAAACTAGTTTGTCACTCTCAGTGAACAAAGAGGACAGAAGAAATGATTGACATAATTTTGAGCACTTTTGGGCACTTGGGAATAGCCAGACCCTCTAAAGGAGGGGAAAGAAGGAAAAACAAAAGATGAGGCTGTGATCTCTGGATATCCTATGATCAATCATGGAGAAGAACCACTATCCTCACTGAAAGCAATAGGCAACTGTGCTTCTAAGTTCATTAAGCAAGATTAAACAAGGAAGATCTTCACATTCGGTACAACTGGTTCCTTCTTTTGTGGATACAGAGAGACACGGTCACTTCACTTCTTTTGGGGGAAGTGGAAATAAGAATAGACATAAAGGGAAGATAGTCTCAGTATAGAAATATTAAGGTTCAATCAGACTGAAGGTGAAAGGGGGTACAGGTGATAATTAGTATTACATAGTGGTGTTTCCTTTAAGATATGCTGCCAACCTAGGGCTATAGAATCAAGGGAAGCTACTGGCATGGACATTTTGGATAGAGTATTGAGAGGGAGAAGATAATGAGGAAGGGACCTGGGTAAATCTTGGATCAGTGAAGAAACTGCTCCTCGCTTCCTCAAGCAGAGGTCTATAAAAACTCTTTGTGACCAGTCTCTACCTTCTATCATAATAGTCTTTATTGCTCTTCACTTTTGGTTTAATCTATAGACTCTTTTCTTGTGTATATATGCATTATACTCTAAGGAGGGTGCTGGTGGCTGGGGAGAGAGCTGCCAGGGAGAGATGAGTAGAGTAAGCTTTCACACTATCATAAATTGCTGAGATTTTTGTATAGAATTGAGTGATTTGAATGAGGTAGTCCATCTCTGGTCTTTAAGACAGACACTTGTCATTTCCACAAGCATGGATGTTTCCTATCAATCAAATCATTCATACAGTTCTTTCCCACTGGACATAAACATGAGCTTGACACACTTCTCTCCCCACTCCCCAAGCCTTATATATAGTTACATAGACACACACCTATACTCTAAGCCGGAGACTTTCCACAATTGCTTCTTACGAAGCATAAATGAAGTTCCATAAGTCTCGCACTTCCCCACCTTTTATAAATTATTGAGCTGTGGTGTCAGGGAGTCCACTGCTGGTAATAACTGTAAAACTCTAGTTACCCTCCCAGCCATGGAAGTCTCTGTGATGCACACCCCCCACCCCCATCTAAGACTCTAATGAATCTTCTTCTAGTTAACAGCAAGCCCAGGGTTACAAGCATTCCATTTTATAGTGTAGACTGTTCCCCAAAGAACAAATGATGACACCCTAACCTAAGGGTCCCTAGTATAAATAGTAATAGCTTACATTTCAAGTCATAGTTTATGTATTTCTTTGCAGGGTATTGCTCATTTTTCTTTTGCAGTATTTTTCAGAATTTCCTGGGAAATAAAACGAAGGGTAGGGATCGATTAAGTCAATCATTCAATTACTCAGTCACTCGAGCCTCCTAAATTGCCTGGCAAGATGCTATGCACTGATACCTTAACTGAGAGAGAACTTCTACCAGAAAAAGAGAAAGAAGGGAAGGGAATAACCATTTTTATAGCAACTACTAAGTTCAAGGCACTGTGATAAGTGCTTTACAAATATTAATTTAGTTTAATACTGACAGCAACCCTTTGAAGGGAATCCTATCATAATCCCTATTTTATATTTGAGGGAACTGAGGCAGAGCTGAAATGACTTGGTCAAAGTCACATAGGTATCAAGTATCTGAGCCGAATTTTAACTCAGGGCCTCCTGACTCTGCTTTATTCACTGTGACACCAAGAGGTCTCCAACTACCTCTACTGAATCAATCAATAAAATATTTTAAACTAGATGTACAAAATCTGTGATTTAGATAGTTTTGAAAACCATTGGATGAAATGGGGTGACTGCACAGAAAATATAATCTGATTGGTTGTGGAAACTTGGTTACATCTATGGGTCTTTTATAAAATTAGCAAGCTAGTTTGTATTCAGGCATCATTTCAGTGTCTGAGAACTTAATGATAGAAGCCTTCTAGGTAAGGTCCTGAGGGTGAGGATGTAGTACCGCTACCTTCTCCCTGACCCCTCACTTGACCAGAGGAGGGCATTGTGAACATTGGAGGGTCAGAGAATTTTGACTTTTCATTGGTGTCCTAGCATTAATCCATGAGTAACAGTGAATGTCATTATTTACATCAGAAGCCAACAACAAACTAGACATAATGAGGAAAGGCAGATTCAAGATTTTTAAGAGACCCCTAGAGAAAAGCTAACCCTTACTTAAGAGTACCCTGAAAAGAGAGAAAAGAATCTCTAGCAATGAGGACTTTATATTTACTCTTTGTCAAATACATACTCTCAGATGGAGACCATTTTTCTCTGGCTTTTCTATTTACTGTTGAGATAGTATATCAGAGACTTATGGGGGATGTTGTATACCAATTATTCTTTCTATCATTTTATTTATTTATTTGTTTATTTTTACATTTTTAAACCCTTAACTTCTGTTTATTGTCTCCTAGGTGATAGAGTGGTAAGGGTGGGCAGTAGGGGTCAAGTGACTTGCCCATGGTCACACAGCTGGGAAGTGTCTGAGGCCAGATTTGAACCTAGGACCTCCCATCTCTAGGCCTGACTCTCAATCCACTGAGCTACCCAGCTGCCCCCACTAACTATCATTTTAAAAGCTTTGTACCTACCACTTGCTAAGAAGATAATTATGAGCACAGATCCCTATAGTTCCCAAGTCCCTTTGTATAAGAAAAACCAGCCCAACCACTCAAGGCTACCCCTAGAACTCTGAGAGGATATGGTGTAACTGACCATGGAGACCTAGTCTTCCAGTAGAAGTTAGAGTTGGGAGAATAAGTCAAAAGCATGTGCTCCCTATACAATAGTATGGACACTAGAGAAAGAATTTAATTCTCTGACCTTTCCACAGAGTGTGGTCCTTTTAAAATTTTTAATATGTATAAATGATATTATCTTATCCCAAGTCCTTGAACACTAGAAATGTTGTCCCTATGTAGACATTTACACATGGAAGAAGCTTAATAAATGTTTATTGATTGATTTAACTCTACATGTATACTATCTCCTTTGTCACGTAAGAAAGGATATGTCTGAGACAAATCTGAATGGCATAGTTAGGGGATTCTACCAGGCATGGGTCCTTTTTCTGAACATTAGCTTAGCTCTCCAGGTACTAATTATTTCCTGTTCCATAATCTACTCACCTTCAAAAGTCATCCTTCAAGTTATGTTCTCAAGTTGCTAAGAAGACAGTGTGCAGTAGGTGATCAGAAACTTTCAGTAGAATTCCAGGATTTTGAAGTTCTTCCATAGGCTTTACAGTGAAAGTGAGACTTCACCAACATGATGATATAAGTAAGACTGTGCCAAAGCTCAGGCATGATCTCCCTTTTCCTTTGATACCACCAATAAGTATAGTTTCCTACTCTAGACAAAGGGGAGTAGACCAATATATTATACTTGAGATTAGTTCTGAGCCTGACATTCTATTGCCTGCTTAAGAGTCTAAATGAATTTGAAAATTTGAATCAATGTCTGGAACAATGATCTACTCAAATATGGCCACCAAAAAGCATTTTATTGAGTCTGCAAACTAATTTTCAGAAATTTCAGAATTTTATGTTGTGGAGGTACTTATAAAGTGAGGCATGACCTCAATGGAATTTAGGTTCCTCTTCCCCCAAGGGGGAGCACTCCCAAGAAGTACTGTGCTAAGCACAAATACCTATGGGACCCAAGACCCTTTGTTCCCAAGAGAAAGATTACCCAAAAGGCACAGTGCAAAGCAGGAGCCCTATGAGATCTTAGTCTCTCTTTCCTGGAGGGGAGGATACCTGAGAAATACAGTGCCTGTAAAATCAAGAGTAATCTTTATTAAGTAGGGAGCCACATGTGCATGTGGAGCAGTCAGCCTAGTGCTAAACAGCTCTGCTTGAAGACAAAAAGTAGCTGTTTATATTTTTTCTAACAAAGGGGGGTGGGCAGTGGCTGATTTAGGGTAGGAACATGAGAGTGTTATGGGCAGAGAATTTGAGGAATCTGGGGTGATGATGTGTGTGGGTGTAGTGTGTACCTAGAACTGGGGCACAGACTTCTTGATCCTCTTTTTTTTGGGGTACATTGAGGACAGTCAGTAAGATAAGTAAGGATGAGATCACTGAGTCCAAATCTTGAATACAAACAATAAACTAAGCAGGATGACCACAGAATTCCAGGTCAAAATGATAATAGCTGAGTAAGATATTTCAGAAAATCCAGAATTTAGCTGATAACACTGAGCTAAGCTAATTTTATGGTCACTGGCTTTGTTCTCTAAGCTCAGGCACTGCAAAGGATTGTTGTTCTGTCAAGTATTGTATTCTGTATCCTGTTTGGTCAAGTCAGCCCTACACAGTTTCCCCTTGGTACCTGGATAGTTAAGGGAGTGGGGGCTCCTCAAGCAAATCAAGGTAGTTATCTATTCATTTTTCACAGTCTACATAATCTGGGCTCTTCTGAAGGAAGGCTTACTTTATTTTTTTTTTTCTTTAAAAAATATTTATTTATTTAATTTTTTTTTTTTGTTACACAATTCCCAGCTAACTTACTCCCTTCCCTTCTGACACTAGAGAAGGCATCATTTGACATGTATATATACAACCATGCCTTGTTTATTTTTATCTGTCAGTTTTTTCTATGAAGGTGGTCACATACAAGTCATTCTTCAAACAGTATTTCTGTTCCTGTATTTAATGCTCTCTTGGTAATGCTCATTTCACTCTTCATCATTTCATATGTCTTTACATATTTTTTGAAAAATTAACTTGCTTATGATTTCTTATGGCACAGTGATATTCTGTCACACTCATATGCCACAACTTTTTTAGCCATTCCCCAACTGATGGATACCTCTTTAATTTCTAGTTCTTTACTTTGGGCATAAGTCCAGAGTACTCTCCAAAATGATTGGATCAGTTCACAGTTCTACCAACAGTATATGTCCTTATTTTCCAGCATCTTCTCCAACATTTGTCATTCCCCTTTTATCATTTCAGCCAACCTGATAGATGTGAGATATTTCAGAGTTGTTTTGATTTTCGTTTCTCTAATAAATAATGATTTAAAGCACTTTTCATGTAGTCATGTATAGTTTTTTATTTCCTTGTCTCAAAAAACTTGTCTATTCATATCTTTTGACCATTTATCAATTGGGGAATGGCTCATATTTTTTATAAATTTGACAAAGATCTCTATATATTTAAGAAATGAGACCTCTATCTGAGAAACTGTTAATAAAATGTCCCCCCTCAATTTTTTGCTTTCCCTCTAATTTTAGCTACATTAGTTTTACTTGTATAAAACCTTTTAAATTTAATATATTCAAAATTATTCATTTCACATCTCACAATGCTTTCTATCTCTTATTTATTACTTTAGACCTATTTAACTACCTAAGGCTACCTCCTTTATTTGAGAATTTATAATTGGCCATATGGAACAGTTCAGTATGCATCAACCATTGCCCTATTCAATGTGGTACCTATAGGATAATGTTTCTTAGCTAGAGGCAAGATACATCTTATACTGTTTCATCTGTCACCTGGCCAGCATCCAAACTAGTTCTGCCATGCTTTCTGAACTCTTTATTGTCATGTTCTAATATATGATCACATCATCTGTAGCATTATTCCACCATACACATTGATTTTCAATGTAGAACATTTCCCTCTGAAGTGGCTCTATTCCCAGAATATTGCTTTTAGCATAGGTCCAACACTTGTCAGAAGTGATCTGGCATGTTCTTCTTGGCATGTGAGGAAATATTTGTATACATGTCATTTGAAAACTCAATTCCTATATTACTATCTCTTTCAGTTCTAGCACTTGTCCTTAGACAGGTCCAATCAGCCAATTGATAGAAATAGCTGATTCCCCAGTATTCCCATGCCATCCTTGAATCTATGGTCATATTGGGAGCATGCACTATATTCTCTCAATTCCCTGTACTTCAGGTATAAGTAAATAATACATTTTCCTAGAGTGGCTATGTATATATTCTCATATATCCTCCATTCTATGATGGATCCATCCAGAAAATCCCCACAAAGAATAACTAAATGAAATGTGCTCTAGCTCATCATAATTAGGACTACTTGTCATGTCAATGATAGTTACTCCATTTTTTCAAAGGAAAGTATATCTTGATTTATAATTTCATAAATTTAAGGAGCTGTCATTTTATAAAATCTCTTCACTACACCTTTACAACTGGACTGTAACTTATCATCTTACAGAATTACCTGGGGCACTAAGATGTTAAGTGACTTAAAGCCACAAATTTTATATATCAAAAGATGGACTTGAAAATTGAGGTTACTAAATACTATGGTGCAAAAGTGCAAACAACTCTGCTAAAGGCTAACTGCAGAATTTCTGGCAGTTAAGAAGGGTTTAGAACCCTGACTAGAGGCAGTTGGTCCTGGAGGCTCTGTCAGAGCAGAAGGGTCAACTGAGCTCGGTCTTGGGGCTGAAACCTGGCTTTGATTCCTTGATTCCTTGATTCTGTGACTTTTCTCTTGAGATTTGTAGCTTAGCTAATTCCTCTGGATCTCCCTGACCTTCCCTATTCCAATCACCATTTCCCTTCCTAATTTCCTGTGGTTTTGGGAGTAGGGTGGATTTGGGTGGTAGCAATCAAACTTTGAAGACTTAGTTTTCCCCATAGTTAAGTAGGCCTTACCCTTGATACAAATTATCTCCTGAATCATTGTGTGTAACTTCCCTAACCTCAAAGGCAACAAAACCTCCCAAGACTGAGTGGGCAGGCCCTTTCTCAGTCTCCCATTCCTGTGTCCCTCCCCCACTTGAAGCTTCTCCCTAGTCGGTTGTTAGAGAAACCTTGTATCCCTCTGTCCTTTATAACCAACCCTGCCAACTTAATAAACCCTGTTGTCATTTAATCAAACCTTTGGCTAAATTATTGATTGAATGATCAAAAAGGGTAAGGAGAGAAAGGAATAGTTTCTCTCTGGGTCCTGAGGGGAGTTGGAGGTGTCCATCTTGGCGGAAGTGGTGATCTCTATACTTCCTCTGAAGAAGCCCATCTATTTCACAGATACTTCCTTTGTGAACCTGAGAAATTGACTAGAAAACCCTCTAGTTAGTTTCAAACCATTTCTGGCTGGCCTTAACCTTTTGTCTGTAGAAGTGCCCTTCCTACCTGAAGGGTTCAGGCTGTTTCCCTTCAGTGTCCTCTGTCTCAAGCCTGTGTACCCAGTCTGTGTCTCCCTGTTGCAGCTGCCTGCCCAACTACATCAACCTCTCCCCTTGCCGCTCATTCTACTTCATCATCTTATATTTCCCTAAACTCAGTCATTCCCTTACATCTCCTACCACCTCAATTTACTACCTTCACCATTGTACCTTCCTTTCCCACCTACTGCCTTAGGGACCCACAAACCCCATCCACCTGCCTTATCCCCTTATTACAATACAAAGCCTCCTATTTGTCTACTATACTGGTTTAGTCTAGTATGCTGTTAATAATTTCATCCCCAAGTGAATAGTCCCAATTCTCATCCCACCAAGATTCCATGTTTTTCCTATTGTGATTGATGATCTACAATCTACTGAACTCATTTTTGACCAAATTACTCCTCTAAAGAATTTCAGTGAATAAAAATAAAAATGTAAAATGTAGGGAAAGTTTGTAAAGAATCATAATTAATGTGAATCAACACTCTGATGCAAAATCAGAAGTTAGCTATAATTTGTTTCCACGTCTTATGCAAACTTACACTGATCAATACAATTGCTAACTTCATTGGTTGCTAAATTCATTGGCACTAATTTTCCATCCCATGTTGGGTAGGTATACATTCAATTAGGTAAAACTTTATATCTCATAGTCAAATCCCCAGGTACCAAATTCTGAGGATCAGTTTATTCACAATTCAAATATATGGTTATTGGTTTTTTCCAACTCAAACCCATTTAGGATTTTAATCATCTGTTTCTATCCCTGCCTTTGTCTCTTTTTCTGTTTCTGTCTCTGACTCTTTGTCTTTTATGTCACTTTTTCTTATTCTCCTCATTCTTTTTCTTCTCCTCCCATCCCTCTCTCCCTATTTCTTTTTTCTTTTTCTCTTCTTCTTTTGATCTTCTCCCTCTCTTGCTGCTCTTTCCCCTCCAAACTGTCAGCTTTTACTTCCTCACATAAATCTGTTATGAGCTTTACTTAAAAAAGTTCAAGTAGAGGAATGCAAATTATTTTCTCAAATTCAAATTGATCTCTGATATACTGATATGCACACATTTAGACAAGACACATCCAAATACATAGACAAGTAAATTTAACTCTGAACCTTAAAGTCTGCATCTCCAAATCTAAACATCAAACTCTTACTGTGTATTACCTTGTAAGTTGTTAATGGGGGTAAAATGAGATATGTATCTGAATCTCTCTGAAAACTTTAAACCTCTATGTGGAGGGAACCAGGTGGTTCATCAGATTGAGGGCCAGGCCCAGAAATGGATAGGTGGTCCTGGATTCAAATCTTGCTTCAGATACCTCCTATTTATGTGACCTTGGGCACGTCACTTAACTCACATTGCCTAGCCCTTGCCACTCCTCTGATTTACAACCAATATATAGTATTGATTCTAAGATGGAAGGTAAGTGTTTAAAAAATTAATATCACTTCAGAATTTAAAAATGAAATCCTGTCAAAGATAGCATAGGAATATTCCCAAGAAGTCATTTGTGATGTTCCAATTGGATTTATATTACTAAGATATGGTTTTGTCTGCTGACAAGCATTTATTAAGCGCCTACCATACACCAAAAATTATGGTAAATAATAGGGAGGCAGAGAAAGACAAAAATTAGTCCTTACTTTTTAAGGTCATTAAACTTAATGAGGGAAGAAAACAAGCAAATAGTTACGTACCAACAAGTTATATGCAGCACAAATTGGAGATAATCTCAGAGAGAAGGTGCTAAGATTAAGGAGAACTGGGAAAAGCTTCTTGAAGAAGATAAGACTTTAGTTAAAACTTGGGGAAAGCAGAAGACAGAGATGAGGAGAGAGAGAAAAATGAGCACGAGGGATAAGCAGAGAAATTGCTCAGAGTTGGGGGTGGGAGTATTTTATGTAAACAACATGGAGGATACCACTGGTCACTGGACCACAGAGTGGTGAGAGGGGTGAAAGGGGTGAGACTGGAAGAGTAGGAAGTGCCAAGGGAGTGATTGGTGTCTTTTGAATTAAGAAAATAATAGGGTAAGACATACAGTTTAGCAAGATCAATATGACAGTTGTGTAGAGGATAAGCTAGAGTGAAAAGAAAAATGAGGAAGAGAGACCAACCAGAGAGTTCTTTTCAATAGTCAAAGCATGAGGAGATAAGAGTCTGTAGAAGAGTGATGAGAGTGTTGGAGGATAGAATGAGACATATGTGAAAGATGTTAAGAAGTAGAAACAACAGGGCTTGGAAAAAAATATTTGGATGATGGACAACTGAAAGAAACAGAAGTAATAATATGGAGGTAGCTAGGTGGCTCAGTGGATTGAGCACCAAACCTAGAGATGGGAGGTCCTGGGTCAGATCTGTCCTCTGACACTTCCTAGTTGTGTGACTCTAGGCAAGTTACTTAATCCCCAATTGCCTAGCCCTTGCTGCTCTTCTGCCTTAGAACTAATACACCATATTGATTCCAAGATGGAAGGTAAGGGTTTAAAAAAAAAAGAAGTGATAATATGATCAAAGTACATCAGAAGGTAAAATTTAGATTAAAAATAAACTTTTATAAACCCAGATAAAAGAATTACAGCCAGACAGTTGTTTATCTGGAAAAAAAAGTCTTTATTTATTTTGAGGATTGCAAACTCAATATGAGTCAAGTATGATATGATAAGCAAGAATTCAAATGTAAATTTGTGCTTTATTGAGGGAGGCATAATGTACATTTTTAGAGAGATAACAGTCCTGTTTTACTCTTTCCTTGTCAGATGACATCTGAAATATTACATTTAGTTCTGAGTACCATGTTTTATTTATTTTAAAACAATATTTAATTGATACTTTTTGTTTTGCAACACAGTCCTTTCTGGATATAATGTTCAAACTCCTTTCACCAATATGCCTTCTCTTGTAAGAAAGAAAGAAAAATGTTCAATAAAACTGGCTAATTCATTAATTATATCTGACAGGATATGCAACATTCCCTAAGCATAGTCTTACTATCTCTCCAACCAAAGAAAGTAGGTGCATTTCCTCATTTCTTTCCTATGGCCAAGATTGGTCAATCTAAGTATATAACATGCAATTTTATTTTAATATTGTTTTCATTTCTATTCTTTTAATCCTTATATATTGTTCTTTTAGACACTGCATATCTGGCAGAATATTATTAAATAGGTCAGCATGTAGAAGAAGTTAGTTCTCAAGATTATCCCATAAGAAGATTAATTTGGGGCAGGTAAGTGGTACAATGGATAGAGCTCTGGATCTAGAGTCAAAAAGTCCTGAGTTCAAATTTGACCTTGGGCATTTACTAGCTATGTCATCCTGGGAAAGTCACTTAACTTTGCTTTACCTCAATGTCCTTAAATGTAAAATGACAGCAATAAGAATATCTACCTCCCAGGGTTCTTGTGAGGATAAAATGAGAGAATATTTATAAAGTACTTAGTACAGGGTCTAGAATAGAGTAAGTCCTATATAATTATTAACTATTATTATTATTAGCTATCTGAACTAGTTTTTTTTAGACAGGAGAAAGGCAGATAGATTTTGCTTTCCTTACTTTAAGATATTAATATCATGTACCTTTGGGGTTCTCATAGTTGTAATGACATAATATTATTTAGAGGGTGATTTAGCCCAGAATATTGCAATAACAAAGAATACATTAGACATGAAGGGACATGATAGATGTCCAAAGGTTTCAAAAAGATGTCATGAGAAAATGAGACTGGACTTCTTTTATTTGAATTCAGAGGGCAGAAGGAAGAGAAGTGAAGTTATAGAAGTATAGATTTGGGGTCTTATATAAAGAAAAATATCCTAATAATTAGACTCATGCAAATGCAGAATGGACTGCCATGGTAAATGTAATTATATAATTATATTGATCCAATTAATTAGTTGCTAGACAAACCTACCTGTAGTTAGTGGATTGCGAGCTATTCCCATGTCTATGGTAAATTCAGGAGTACCCAATATATTTCCCCAGTTCCACATATTCCAGGTATAAATTCTCCTGGAGTCATCCAATACAGTCTATGTAATCACTTGCAAGACATTTATTTTAAATTTTATTTTTTACTTTTTTCCCATGGTTACACTATTCTTATTGTCTCCTTTCTGTGCTCCTCTCCTGCCCCCTCCTTCCCAGATGACAAGCAAGTCCACTGGGTTATACACCTAGTATCACTCAAATCCTTTGTCCATAATATTCATTTTTGTAACAGAGTAAGATTCAGAGATTGCTTGCATTGGTCCTATTGTGAAGGCCATATTTGGTTATTTCCTTACAAGATGCCCCTGCAAAACATATTCAGCTGAGTATTCTTTGTCTTTGCTATTGCAATATTCTGGGCCAAATCACACTCCAAACATTACTATGCCATTAAAACTATGGCAACTCCAAAGGTACATGCTATTTTAAAGTAGGGAAAGCAAAACCTATTTAGAGTTTCCAGATATATATATATATATATATATATATATATATGTCCATATACACACTTAATTATACATACACATACATAGTACTGCCATTTTATATTAGTAAATTTTATTTCTAAGTAAATTATGTAGAGGAGAAATATTTACACTTTCCAAAACTCTACTACATATTGCCAAAGATTCTCTTTCTTCTCTCATCAGGAGATCTATGGAAGTGGGGAGGGATATATAGGTAGGTAAATAGGAAAAGAAGAAAATATTATTTTCTAGGAAGTTATTGAAGCACCTTTTCCTCTTGAATTTCAAAGTTCTTAATCCTTTGTTGTTCCTGTTGTTGTGTCATTTCTGACTCCTCATGATTGCATTTGGGGTTCTCTTGGCCAATATACCAGAGTGGTTTGCCATTTTCTTCTCCAGCTCATTTTACAGAAATTGAGGCAAACAAGGTTAAGTGACTTGTCCAGGGTCACACAACTAGTAAATGTCTGAAGCCATATTTGAAATAAGGAAACTGAGTCTTTCTGATTCCTGATCCCACTGTGGATAGAGTTCTAGACCTGGAATCACAAAGATTCAGTTTCATGAGTTCAAATTCAACCTCAACTTATTAGCTGTGTGATTTTGAGCCTTTCCTGATCTCCAAAATGAGCTGGAGAAGGAAATGGCAAACTCCTTCTGTATCACCTGCCAAAAAAGCCCCAAATGCAAACACGAAGAGTCAGATACAACTGAACAAGAATAGCAACAACGAATCCTTTTTTAATTTTTCTTCCATACAAGAACTATTTTGCTATTTGGAGGTTAACTTTCAAATGCCTATGGGGCATTATTGGGAAATAAAAACATGGATTATTTTTTTATTTTTCTGACTGTTGTGTTTATATTCCTGACACAGGATAATCCTAGTTGAGACTACTATTGGTCCCCTTGCCTGGCAATAGAAGTAAAAATTTCAAATTCCAGTGTTCACATATTCTTTGGTTCCAATGACTGTGGATTTTTCACACTATTATGTGGTAGTTTGACCAAATTAAAGAGTATGTGAATGTAGCATGAACAATTATAATAAATGAAAAGATTCTGATATCTAAATATATTTGTAATTGACAACAATTTTAGAGGAGTATCAACTCACACACCATTTAAAGCTAGTTTGCATTTCATAATGTTTATTGGTGAATGGGAATTTATTTTTCTATATTGAATAAGTATTTCTTGGCAGGCAAACTGTGCATAGGCTACAATGAGCTTCAATGAAGTGCTTTCACATTCCCTTCCCACTGAGTTGAAAACCTTCTTATATTCTCTCAAGTGTGTTTCTTTTCCCATGGAGGTTGTCTTTGTTGAAAATTGCTTCCTCTTCTCTTGATTATTGAATCAGATATTATAGTCAGTTTTTCAATACTTCATGGAGTGTTGGTGAAAAATGAAATATAATGAGTGTGATTCTCCTATATTTTGAAGGACTGTGTAAATTCAAGGTTGTTGGATTGAATGGGGCTAAGGCTATGACTGAAGTATGGAAAATATAACAGGAGCAGGGCTGATCTTCTCCTGCTGTCCTTCTATTCACCCCCTCCTCCAAATTCTCTCTCCTTATGATCTTCCCACCCCCTACCAACCACAGGCAGCCTAAACAAAATTGGTAGGCACATATAATTTGTAGCTTTTCCCACTCCCGTGATTCTTACCATCCCTTCTCCTGGACCGTTACATCCAAGGCATTCAAGCTTCCCCATGCTTTAGCAAGGCCTGTGCTCTGTATTCTGGACCAATTCTTTCTTTTAACTCCCCAAAGTAGGCTCAACATTTACCTCTCCTAGGAGATGCTTCATATACTCGTAGGATAAAATCAGTCACTAAAGTTGCTATTGAAATATAATACCCTTTCCTGCATCTCCTTTAGCCCCACATGGTAAAGAGTTATAAAATTATTCAGAATTATTAAAGTCATGAACATCTTAATTTATAGCCTACCAGGATATTGAACTAGAACTGGTTTCTTTTTAATGAATGAAATTTTCTTTGTTATCATGAACTTATTTATCAATATAAATATTTCAATAAATAAGAACAATAAAAATCTTATGTAAAAATCAAATTGTGAACTTCATATATTTTAAACAAAAGAGAATTAATGCCACAAATAATATTTTTCTAATCTTCTCTCCATTTTTAGATGTTGCTCTTTGCTCAGTTTTCCTAATTCCTGGGTTTCTGACAATATTACCTCCAAGATTTCCATTCTGGTGTGCTGTCCATTCTCTATCTGAATTGGGAGGCAGATATTTGAGTTCTGGTGAACCTATAGGACTGATAATATGATTTTTACCTTTTTTTCTTCACCGGCCTGTGTTCTGCTGGCATCACTAAAGATTAATGAAATGGTCAAGACCTTTAGCAAAGCAAAAGGAAAAGGCCTAATCATGGAATCTGGATAATCCACAAACTGAATTACTTCACCCTTGAATAAAAGTGTTCATGTTTTGCATTAATGGTAGTAAAAATATATTGAGTTGGATAAATAATCAGCTGAATATTCTTTTATCTAGTAAAAAAGAAATGTGGTCCATATTTAAAGAAACTAGAATATGAACCTGTAATGGTAAATATTTTTATAAGATGATATGAGTTCACGATTCATTTATACATAGTAGGATTCAGAAACTGGTGGCAACATATCTGAATATTTTACTTACATATCAGTTAAATTAGACAAATATTCTTCACTAGACCTGTTTTTAAAATCCATTCTGACTTTCATATCAAGATTTTTTGAAAACAAGTTTACCAAATCACAAATTCTTCTAGAGATGTACTACATTTGTAATTCAAATAAAAAGGCTTTAGATTATTGAGAGTTGGTTATTACTGATGAAACTGTTAGTACTATGTCTCAAGAGGACTGCCTAGTAGACACAGTCAGCTGTCTTGCAAGATTATTACTGAGCTCAAACATTATAACCATCAGCTGATAAGGTGAAAGCAGTTTGCCAATCTGATTTTTAAGAATATATTCCAGTTAAAAAATAATTTGCTATAAAAATATACATTTGATTTCCATGTAATTAAAGAAGGAATGTCAGCTTTTGCTTAGGGCCAAAAATGTCCTTTTTAAACTTGCCTGGCTTTTAGAAATTTCAGTATTATCTGAAAATTGCTTGCATTTAAGGAAACATGCATTTATTTCCTGAAAGTGGCAGATTCCATGTTACTATAGAGTGCTGAGAAGTGACCTACTATGTTATTATAAGGGTGGATCCATTTAAAGAGCAAGTAAATCATCTACGGCAAACCACAAGTTTACCAAAACATCTGAAAAACAGAAAAATTTAAAAGTACAAGGCACATGTTTAATTGTGTTACATACAATCCCATCCATGCTCATACATTAGAAAGGTGGTTTAATCACCCATAAGAAATTACTAGCTTCTCTGTTGGTGAAGCATGACATTTCAATTGCACAGCCAATAAAAGAATTACATGAAGAGGACTGAAATGATTTACTGTATGGAAAGCAACAAGACCAAGGTTACCATGGTGAACTACCTTTCTGTGCATACAAGGTCAAGTGAGAGTGACCCACCAATGGACAACCTTTAGTTTTAACATACTAATACACTGCTCCAACAATAGCCCAGTGGTTTTTTTCTTAAATAATCATGATGTGGATGATGACAATGATGATAATATATACCTGTTTACCCCTATTGTTATTATTCTCCTTGTATTTTCCAGAATCTACATGTGAAATTTAAATGACTAATTTTCTGCATTTCAGTTATTGCACAAGAAAGCCAGCAAAGGAATATGTGCTGGAAGTATATTTTATAACACTTTCCTGACATTGTGTACAGGTATAAAAAAATGTTAGTAAGGTTTAAAATGTTTTAATGTAACCTGAAAGCGATTCCTCTTACATTATAGTTTTTCATCTTAATGTAGGATCTTCTCTATGACAAATTCTATCTTTAATTCTCAGGGAGAGGGGGTGTGGCAAAGGGGAAATACTCCAAACTATATGCATATAAGTGTTATAAAAAAAATAAGTCTATTGTAAAATTTAAAACAAATGTGAAAAACCTGGGAAATTTCTATATGATCTTTTGTATCCCAGAAATATTCTGTTGATTCAGAATCAGTTCAGAAAAGAAGACTACACTAAGAAATGTCTCTTGAATTACACATGCTGTAAGAAAATGAAAGCCTATGGGTTATGAATCTTGGATTTAAAGAGGCAATCATCAAATATTTAAGATGAAAATGCAGTAACACATGCTAGCTGTCATGTGTAAGTTTGGTGAATGTTATGACAAGGTTTTTAAAACATTCATAGTTGGAGTATTTTTATGAAAATATTCATTAATTCAAACAGACATTCATATCTGGCAACCTGCATTACAATCGCAATTTCTGGCTGTATGAGAAATCATTGTAAAGGCACTAAAGAATGGGTGAAATATATAGCAATCATGTTTAAATTATACATGATAAGGCATACATATCTGTATGTTGTCATATTATGCATTAAATTTAGGCCATAAATCAGGTTGTTATAATTCTGATGTCGCCGAAAGGCACAAAATATGACAAACAGGACTAGGCATGTAGATATTATCATATTCAATAATTCAATGAACATTTGTTTTATGTAAATTAACTTCTGTTAATAAAAATTACACTCATTTATAATGCCACTTCTATATGATAATTAAAAAAATGTCTTTTTTTTTCTGGAAAATCATTACAAAACGTGAATAATGCATTTGTTTAATATCTTTATAAACAAGATCTTACCATCAGATTAGTTCTGGAAATGAAAGCATTATTGATTTCTGTAATAATTGTATAATATTGCTACACTCCAGTGCTGAAGCTGCTAATCTCATTTTGGTGGCGAACTCTATGCATTTAAAGCAGTACTTGAACTCTTGAAAATAAACAACATTCTTTTGATAGAACCTGTTAAAGTGGAATCTGCAGGAAAAAATGTCTTTGGAAATAAAAGGAACAATCCTATCTAGGAATTTAGTGAAATGTTTAAATTACATCTCTCAACATTGTATCCTAATAGCTATTAAAATAATGTTGAAGGATAGCATATTCCACCGCAGTTATATACGTAGCTCCCAGTGTCCTTTGAAGTTACATTTGGGAATAAAGAATGAATGAATTCCCTAATGCCTGATTGAAATCCAAGAAAAAAAATGCAAGTTAGGAATTGCCACTTTAACTGAAAAAAATACTTCTTTCTTAAGTAATGTGTTCTTACATATCATTATATATATTCTTTCTTTGGAAGAGTCATATGCCATTCTTCCACAGGACATAAGATTTACTCTGTTTTTATTTCATCATCAGAATCATCTAAAGCATTTAAGAAGTAGCTTATAAAATGATGAAGAATCACATAATCCTGAATTTTGGCTTTTGTATTGTTGATGGTGGTCTAGACCTGTGCCTTCATCAGAGTACAGGACTCTTGTAGAAATGCACTACACCAATGCAAAACTCACCTTTAACTTATTGTTTTAAAGAGATGCCTAGGGCACCATGAAGTAAACTGAGTTACTCATGATCATATGCCAAATATACATCAGAGGCAAAACTTAAAACTAAGCCCTCCAGACTCTTAGGTTGGCCCTCTTTTATCATTTACTCAGGCAAATTGTCTAGATATTATAGAGTATAAAAAGGAACATAACCTCTATCCTCCAAGAGGTTACAGCATGGCATTATTTGTAAACATTTGAACATTAAAGGTAAAGGATTCAGATTTAAGGTAAAGGACAAAAAAAAAAAGAAGTACTATTTTATATAATGGATATAAAACACCTTATATCAAAGA
The DNA here is from genome assembly GCF_016433145.1 of Gracilinanus agilis. Lineage (NCBI taxonomy): Eukaryota > Metazoa > Chordata > Mammalia > Didelphimorphia > Didelphidae > Gracilinanus > Gracilinanus agilis. Next base: position 489,126,912 of record NC_058130.1, on the reverse strand, counting down.
AATGATACAAGCCAAGCTTATAAATAGACTAATAAATATATATATATATATATATATATATATATATATATATATAGAGAGAGAGAGAGAGAGAGAGAGAGAGAGACAGAAAGACAGACAGACAGACAGACAGAAACAAAGACAGAAAAAGAGTTTTAATAAGGACAGGAAAATTACACAGTTGTATAGATAGCACTATATCCTTTTCAAAGCATCTTCCCACATACGATTCATTATCTTAGAACCCTACAATGGTGATTTAGGCAAGGCAAAGATTGTTATCCATATTTTCCAAATAAAGAGACTTGAGGCTTTATGAAATTTAACAACTTTTCTTGGAATGGCTAGTAAGTGGGGGAGCTTGGGTTAGGATACAGACCACTTGACACTTATTTAATCTAAAGCTCTTATGGTAATTGGTATGTTTCATGGGTATATCATTAACTTTTTGAAGTTGACATTGATTAGGCAGGACAACTAAGTCTCTACAAGAACTCATAATATGTAAAGCACAGTGACCGGGTTTGAAGATTCAAAAGCAAAACTAAAACTTTGCTTACTCTCCAGGAGCTAGAATACTAGCTTATTCTATCTAGCATCCAAAAGATGCTTACATTTTTAGAGACCATTACAATTTATAAAATGTTTTCCTTACCACAACCCTGTGAGATATGTAGTACAAATGTTATGAGCCTCATTTTCAGATTCCATAAAAAATCTTATGAAGTAAGCATTAGACCAATTGTTAGGAGATCTGGAGTTTAGTCCAGATTATGGTCACTTAAAAGCCACACAAACTTGAATGAATTATTACCTCCATTAAATATTAGTTTCCTTATCCACAAAATGGGGATAATGCCTTCTCTGCTTTTTTCATAGAATTGTACAAGGTAAAGAAAAACTATATCTGAAAACCTTTTCACAATTGTAATGTGCTATTCCAGTTTGAGTCAGTGATTAGTTATTTGTAATTTACATTAAACTAGTAGTCAACCTAGCAAATGTAAGGATATAGGCAACTGACCAAACTTTGAAAGAGTATTAGATGATTTTTAAAGTTAGCTTGTGTAAATAAATTCATTTAGAGCAGTGGTTAATGAAATAGAAATTGCATGGTTTATGTGATCAAGAAGAGGGGGAAATGTTTCCTTTCTTCAGATTTATTGGTAGATTCATAGCAGAAGTGAGATTTCAGGAATACTTTGCAAGGAGAGATCATTGTCCTGTTTTCTTGAATTTTAAGAACTTTATTATATCTTGTCTAAGACCATTGGCTTTAGCTTAATGCTTAGATTTAAAGTAAAACTGGTCATGGTTGACTGCCCCTTACCTAAGATGATAACCTTAGTAGCAATCTGAAATGAAATTATGAGACCCAGACTTATCCCAGAGACAATATAATGAGATTAGTAGAAATTATATTCTCAGTATATTTGATTTTTTAAGGAAGGTACACATATGGTCCTTTTGACTGATGGGGAAATATTTTTTGCGAGTTTGAGTTACAACTAGTTTCTAAGTTAGGAGTGGTAAGTTTTAATTAATTTTATTGTTAGTGTTTGGATATTAAAAACACAATTGGTAGAAATATTAAATTAGGCTAAGTACCTAAACAGAAACTTATTTTGTAATGGGAAACATACTTATTTGGAGGTATTTGCTGCAGCATGAGCTGGTAACTCTCCAGGTGTCCCTATGCAAATTTCAGATGATAGAGGAATAATTTTTTCAATCACTCAAGATTTTATGATAGCATTGGTATGGTTGGTTGCTCCACCAATGTAGATTACCATCTATCTCTTCAGGAATGAATGTTTTTCAAGAAATGTTGTAGCTGAAAAATTAAGTATTCTACTGTCAAACTGATGAATGAACTAACAACGTCATTAAATGGATAAGAGATAGGTATAGAGGCCATCCCTGTACTAGTATTTAAAGTCTTTCCATATTGGTAGAAATAATACCATTTGGGATGAAGCTGAATTTACACAGGATCATAGGATCATAGATTTAGAGCTGGAAGAAACCTTGGAGGCCATTGAATCCAATCCCCTCATTTTACAGATGTGAAAATTCAGGAACAAGCAGATTAATTGACTTTCAATGGTCTCAGAATAAGCAAATACTTGAAGTGGGACTTGAGCCCAGGCTTTCTGTTGCAGAACCAGGAATACCTCTTTGGTCTCAGAAGCTATGCTTCTCTCAATGAAGTAAAAGTTTGCATTAGCTTTTGGGGCTGCCATATCACACTACAGACTCATATTGAGCTTGCCATCACCTAAGATCTTCAGTTCTTTTTCACATAAACTACTTTCTAACTATACCTTTTCCATCTTGTATGCGTTTAGTTGATTTTTTTGAAGGCAAGTAGAAGACTTTGCAATTATCCATAATGAATTTCAACTTAGATTTGGACCAGTGTTCTAGCCAGTCAAGATCCTTTGGGATCCTGACTGTGATCTAGAATGTTATACAGCCCTCCTAAATTTCTGTCATTCAAATTTGATAGACATTTCATCAATACTTTTAAGTTATTGATGAAAATGGTCACAGCACTGGGTCAAGCATTGATCATTAGAGTACGTTGGAGTCCTCCTACTGAAGTGATATTGAACTATTAATAAACAATCTTGGAATCTAGCTGTCCATTCTTCTGAATCCATATAACTATATGATTGCATAGCTGGTATCTTGCTATCTTCTCTGCAAGAACAGTATGAGATACTTTATTAAAGTTTTGATTAATCTAGATAAATTATATCCACAGAATTCCCCTTATTACTTTCTAGTTTAAGAATTCTGTCATAAATGGAAATGAAGTTAGGCTGGTCTGTTCTTGTTGCAGTAATTCTGACTCTTTGTAGCCATAGATTCTCTTTTTAGACATCCATTGACCACCTCTTTAATGATTCATTCCAGAATTGCCAAGTAATTGAAGCCATTGTTTCTGGCCTATTATTCTCAGATTATTTTTCCATTTTTAGAGTGTTGAGGCAACACTTAGCCTTCTCCAGTTTCCTGACACCTCTCCTGGGAGCCATTGATGATTGTTAAATATCTCTGAAGGTGGCTCAGCAATCATGCTTGCCAGATTTTTCATTTCTTGAGAATGTAGTTCATCAGGCCCAGGTAACTTAAAATCATCACTGGAAGGCAGGTGCCCATCTACTCTCTCCCACTGTCTTTAAGATTAATTCCCTATTAGTCATGTCCATTCTGTTCTTTCCTTTGTAAAGACCATTATCCTAGGCAGAAAAAAATAGAAGCAAAATAAGATTTGAGTGCCATTGCCTTTTTTTGCTTGTCAGCTATCATCTCATTCATCTCTAACAAGGGTTCAATCCCTCCATTAATCTCCTTTTCTCTCAACATTGCAATAAACAAACATTGTCTCTTTCATTGTCCCTACTTTCCCTTGAGGGTCTCACTCATGCTGGACTCTGGCCTTCCTAATATATTTTTCAGGTCTCTACCATACTCATACGGTACATAATAGTCATTTAATGATTAATGACTGACTCCTAATCTCCATCTACTATTTGGGCTTGATTCCAACATTGTACATTTCATTAAAAAAACTTTACATAGGTTAGTGATTTTCTTGTGCATCCACATTGGTCTTTTCAGATAACAAATCTCAATTTTTTTGGCTTCCATTGAAATTGCTTGCTTTTTGTCTTCAGAATTGCATTCTTGAGTATCTTGCATTACCCTTTTTCACTGACCTGATTTTCTTTGCTTATTTTAGTCTATGGAATTCTGTATATCTCTTCCAAATACTTTAAAATTCATTTTTCCCAAATCTAGGATCTAGGACCTGATTTCCTCCTTCCTATCATCACAAACATTCCATCTTTCTCCTGGGGTTAACATTATTTACAATCCAGCAATCAGTTCAATGAAAATTAAGTTTGGTATGGAATTTCCCAATCCACCAGATGTAGTGGATTCTTCCATAAGTGACATATGTGCTTTCCAAAAAAGCACCAGATTTTATGCAATTATAAAAACAAAGAGTTAGAAAAAATGCAGAAATTTAACAATAAAAAGAGACAGATTCTGAGGCCTTGGTTTCTACTGCAGTAGGCTGACAAAGCCTCCTTCATGGCCTTTAGGAGGCCATGATGAAAGGTTGGTGGGGGAACAGTGAGCAATGCAGATGAGTCCTCCTCTGCCCAGAGCTCCTGCTGCAGCAGAAGACATACACTGATAATAGTACTCTATTTGACAAAGACCTGAAGTTTGCTTGTGAATGGGTTGCAGTTTGTGAGTTGCTGTGAAGTGGTATAGTTTTCTGCATTTTTTAAAACATTTATTAATATTCATTTTAACCTGTTTACAGTTTTCTGCATTTTTGCAGTTTCTTGTGGCAGAAATAACACAAAGGCAAACTCAAAATTTGAAGTATACTCAAAATGTTCTCTAATATATCAATCCATTAGAACAATTTCACATTTTTAACAAGTTTTATGGCAGAACTATCTTTTAAAAATATCTCACTCCTGTTTCATAGTATGTTTTTATGCCATCTAAAATCTTGATAAATGTTAATTTAGCGACAACTATATTCCTTTGTCAGCCAAGTTTTTATTTATTTAAAAAATAAAAAAAAATCCTTTCTTTCTGTTTTTGTATCAATTTAAAGACAGAAAAGAAATAAAAGATAGGCAATTTGGATTGAGTGACTTGTCCAGGGTCACAAAACTCGGAGGTGTCTGGGACCAAATTTAATCTGGGACCAGATGTCCCTAAACCAGACCTGAATCTCTCCGCAGTGTTTCTTAACTGCCCCTTAACAAGTATCTATTAAGTGCTTACTATTTATCAGACACCATTTCAAATGCTGGATATACAAAGAAAGGCAACCCCTTCCCCCCAAGAAAAAAACAAATGGTCCCTGCCCCTTATGTGCTCAGATTCTCATGTAGAAGATGACATGAGGACAACTCTATAAGTAAAAGCTTTATGTTGCTTAAATGGAAGGTAATCTTAGAGGGAAAGCATTTTTTATTACTTGTATACCTTGAACTGGATTCTCCCTTCATTATATCTCCAAACTCTACTCCTATCAGGTAGCTTCTCCTTAATCCCTTTTCAGCTTCTTTTTGAGTTTTCTCCTCATTTGATTTGTAAATTCTTTGATGGCAGGGACTACTTTTTCTTTTTCTTATTTGTATTACCAGAGTTTAGCATAGTGCTTGGCATGTGGTAGGCATTTAATGAATATTTATTGCATTGAATTAATATATACTGTAAAATACTAGAGCCTGGGGGAGTAGAAGAAGTAGAGGGACTATAGAAACGACTCCTTGAAGATGGTGAGATTTGAGTTGAAACTTGAAGAAAGGATGATAGGAAGGTATGAGTGAGCAAGGAGAGAGTCTACATTTGGGGGAGTCACTGACAAAAATTGTTGACATCAGTCAGAGCTACAGTGAACTTCAATTAATTTGTGAAACTGCAAGATATTTCTGACCAAGGGCAAACAGGAATCAATAATGTTGGTTATGAGCAATCATCTAATTTTAATTTTAATCAAACTTTAGTAAAAGAAAAATGTTTATAAAAATACTAAAATTTTTAATAATTTGGTTGAGATCTCATTTTATTTTTAGTGAAATAATTTTAGGTGACTGCATTTTGATATCTTTAAGTATAGTTGGTAATGGAAACTCTGACAGACCTTTAAGTATAACATCACTACAGGGTGCCATTATAATAAACAAATTCTTTTCTCAAATGATTCTCATTGAAGTGCCTTAGCTGCAATATAGAAATCTGTGGAATGTTCCTGGGATCATCACCTGTGAGTTCTTTCTTTTCTTTTTCTTTCTTTCTGTAAAAGTACCTTACCTTAGTGGCAAAAGAAGATTTAAAGTCATGAAAATAAAATTGCCAAAGGACTCTTGGAAACAGAAATGAGATTTACATGAAGTCACTTATTACTGTTTTGTTCTAGTTCATTGTTTGTTTTGTTCTAGTTCATTGTGTTTTTCCAAGATTAATCAAGGTATATATAAGTATACATAATTTATAAAATAGAGAGACCTGTCCTCTGTTTGCATGCACAGTTCTGTATGTTATTTCAGTAGAGGCAAAATAGTGAGCTCAGGTTTAATTAAAAATAAAAACCCCCAAAGAAATATAGATAGCATTAATTGTAGTTTTTTATAAGTGAAATGAAAATTAAATAGCTAATGTAGAGTATATGTTTAACAGTTCATGTGTCAACAAAAAGTGTTTTCTTTCTGTCTTATTTCAAAATTATAATATGTCCTTGGTGTAAAGCTATGATACTATTGACCTGCTATCATTAAGAAATGAACTCTTACGGGTTGATAAAATCACCAAATGAAGAGAGAAAAGAGGGCTCCCAGCAGAGCCTTTGAGGACACCCATAGTTAGTGAGCATAATAAAGACAAGGGTCAAGTAAAGATAATAGAGAAGAAGTTCTTTATAGGTATGAAGAGATTCAAGAGGATAGCAATCAGAAAACCTAGATGTGACAGAGAATCCAGGAGGAGAAAGTGGTTGATAGTATTAAATGCTACAGAGAAGTAAAAAAGGGTGGGGATTATGAAAAAGCTGTTAGATTTGGAGTCAGCCAAGTGACTCCATGAATTGAGCCCTGGGCCTTGAATCAGGAAGACCTTAGTTCAAATCCAGCCACAGAAAACTTACTAGCTGTATGACCCTAGGCAAGTCACTTGACCTCTGCTTGTCTTAAGTTACTGGCCAACCACTTCACTATCTTTGCTAAGTGTAGTATACAGAATTGGGGTCATATAGTTTTTTCTAGCTTTGGCTGAGTTCCAAAAGCTGTTAGAGGTTTAGAATCTTGAGGAAAAGCAGTTGGCTGGATCTTCCGTGGAGGGAGGTTGTGAATGAGGGAGCTGCTTTGAATACCTAGCTTTAATATTGAAATTGAGCCTAGCTTTGATATATTTACTTAAGAAATTATTATTTTAGATAAACCCTTTATATCTTCCTTTCCTAATACCACCCTGCTTTCCCTCCCTTATCTTATGTGTCTGTAGAGTTAATAAGGAGAGTAATTAGAGAGGAGTTAAGTCTGTGAAGAGTTATCTAATTGACAGCATTAGTTATAGTTAGTCAAATCATCATTTATTCCCTTTAGATAGAAATAGCATTTTGTAAAGCTGAGTTTAAAGGCAGGTCCTTACTCAGGCTCCATCTTTACTTCCCTTCCCCCACCTGAGGTTCATGAGACAACTGATAGGGCTTTCTTTTAATCCACCTTCCTAACAAACATCCTTCAAACAAAATAAACCCCTTTGTGTTTCAATAGCCCTATTAGTGTAATTTGTCTGTTAGTTATCAAGTGGGAAGAAGAGGGAAAGAGACAACATACTCTGGGATTAGAGGGAAGCTGGGCATCCATCTTGAAGGAAGGTGTTACTTCAAAACAGGTCCCTTCCTGTGAAATTAACTAAAGCCTGTTTGTTAATTTCAGTTTAGTCTATTTCCCTCAGCTTGTGTTTGAGTCTAAGTCCCAGTCTGTAAGCCTGCTGTGTTTGTCTGTTTAGTTTAACTTCTCTTCTCTCTAAAGATCTCTGTTTCCTTTCTGTGTTATACTCCTGACTTCAGTCCTATTATACCTTGAATCTCCTTTAGTCCCAGCCTACCTGTAACCGAGATTACCCACTTAGCAAGTCTCCAACATCCTCCTTTCAATTTCCCTTATCCCAAACACCTTTCCTCAGATTACCCACATAACATTCTGGCGAGCCAAGTCATTCGAAACCTATCTTCTGAAGAAAAGAAAATGAATTGCACAAGATTGATTTTTATATTAAGCAGTCTATCGCTGCTTATTTGGTCTTTTATGCAGGGAATGTGTGCATTTTGGCTGGCAAAAGTACCAAACATGATACAACAATTAATTGAAATCTACCACTATTATAAATGGTTTGCATTCACTTTAGCTGAATGCATATGCTTCATTTCAACAGCAGTAGCAATTGTTCTGGCTCTATGGCATTTTTTGGCAATTTTAAAAGCGGTCCTAACTCATCTGTTTAACTATTATAAGGCATCTGATTCAAAACAAGAAAATGATAACAAGGAACTAGTTGAGAACATAAAACTACTGTTCCAAGTGTTGAGGCAATTACGTGAAGGGAATGAACTCGATAAACATACCATCTTACAACTTGAAATCATAGAATCAAAATTTTTTGGGAAAAAGGAAACAGAGAAAGATCAACCAATACAGAATGCAGTGGTCTCTGTCCTACCAATAGTAGACAGGACTATTGTGCAACCTGGAGAGGGGGTGGTGCATGTCAAAACATACAAGGCATTCACTCCTAGTGATATGGAGGTTTTAAAACGCCATTTTCCCAGATTCTACGAAAAGCCTTACAAAAGTTTAAAAGAATTAAAGCGGGTGTTCACACTTTTTAACCCTAGTTTCGACGATGTCGAATTTCTTTTGGGGGAATTTTACACTGCCTCGGAAAAGGAAAAATTCCTGACCGAAACTAGGACGAACCCCAATTTAGAATCATGGCCATTAGTACATCAAGATCTAGATTTCACTCAACACGCCAACATGAGGTACTTGTTAAGATGCAGGGCTGATCTTATCAAAGCAATGAGAAATTTTGCAAAAAGGCCAAATGCATGGTAAAAATTTGAGAAACTGAGGCAAGGGGAAGAAGAGCACCCGAGCAGTTTTCTAGACAGAGTTATTGAAGCTGCTGAAATGATATTAGGACTTAGAGATACTCATTCCCAAGATACGATCAATCATTTAAGGATACAATTTGTAAAGGGAACCTCAATCCCGATACAAAATTACTTCAGGCAAAGTTGTCCACAGTGGGAATCATTACCACTGGAGGATATTAGGAATCATGCAGCATATATACATGATTCCAAACAGAAAGAAGTGAGAATGGCTAGGCAATCTGACAATGAGAAAGATGAGATCATAGCAGACTTGAAGAGGCAATTGGAAAAGTCCAGACGGGAGAAAGAAATCGAAGAGGTGAAGAATTTTGCTCTTCAAACGAGTAGAAACCAGTTTAGACAACCTGCCAACAGCACCCCAAAATCAAAATCAGCCCCCCGATGCTACTTGTGTGGGAAGATCAGGCACGTGATTCGTTTTTGTAGATATAAGCAACAAATTGATTTTTCAAAATCCAATAATCAAAGTGATAATAGAAAAACATTTTATAATTCAAAGTGGGCTAGAAAAAAACTATATGACCCCAATTCTGTATACTACATAAGAAAACTCCTTCATTGCATCATAAAGAGTTGGACATGGCTAAACAGCAAAATTGGTTTGGAGAGAATACATAAGTGCAGTGATTCCTTCAAAGCTCATCTCTGGTATTATCTTCCACTTGAGGCCTTTCTTAATCTCCCCAAATATTAATCCCACCCTGAAACCATATTAACTTGTATATCTTGTGTTTATTCGTATTAGTTATTTCCCCTTATTATAAAATATGTTTCCTGAGAAAAAGGACTGTTTCATTATTGCCTTTTCCCCCCCAGTGCCTAATAGAGGACCTAGAGCATTGGAAATGCTTAATAAATGCTTGTCAGTTGGTTGTTTGAAGAAGCAAACTAAAATAATTCAATAATCCATGCTTTGTTCATGTAGAGATTCCCTCCACTGATGCAAATGTCATCCACTTTACAATTCACTTCTGGACACTAAATATTTATTAATGACATTTTATGCTAGACACTGGAGGAACTAATGAGGGAATTATGATGGTCAGAAAAATCATTACCTTGAGCCCGTCTAACAGAAGATCTCTTCCAGTACAGTTAAATTGGTCCTTAGATTACAGATGTCTTTTCTCATCAGTTCAGAACTTGAAATCTAGAGCTTGGACTTTCCTGGCATGACTTTCAGAACTATAGGGCCACTACCATTCCATGGTGAGTCAGTCAACTAGGACTTTAATTTCCCTAGACTTTTTTTTTTTTTTTAATTTTTTTGCCTGGGGACTGGGAGTCTGAAAACTAATGATTCTGTCTCTGCAGATGGCTTTCAGGACTCAGCACTGTGATCTTTTTTGCCCTGGGGCTAGAAGCTTCACCACAGGCTTGAAAGGACAAAGCTCTATGGATTTAGGGGCCTCACTGAGGGCTGGTACCAGGGCTTGGGACTCCAAGGGATGGGTGTGGGATGCTCTGCTGTTGGCTTAGGCAGGGTCCCAAGATCCCAAAGTTGGCTTATGCCCAGGCTAGAACCTTGGCACAGTAGGTAGGAGGTGATAGGCTGACATTCTTCCAAGTACAGTTTTGCTTCTGGTTCCCCCTTATGCCATGAAAATCAACTCTCTCTATTACCTTTAAAGTTGTTTTTAGCAGGAGAGCCCCTTTATTCCATCTCATTGGTTCTATGATTTCAATCATTTTAAAAGTTGATTTGGGAAGATTCTTGGAGCGGTTCCAGGTTTTGCTGCAACTAATCTGCCATCTTGGCTCTGCCCCTCTAGACCAGGACTTTCACAAAAAATAACTTTTCACACACTTTTTAAAAAATGAAAACAGACATTCTAGTTTATCTTAGATTGGCTAGAAAATTTGCACTTTTTGATGATGATATCATTTTGGAACTATGTTTCTGAGAAAAGAAGTGGAAAAAGATATGAAGAACAGAAGGTTCTATTCACCATAGGAGGTGGCATGCTAGGTGGAGATTCACAGTTTAAATTTGTGCTAGAAAATAAAATATAGTCTACTATATTTTCAGAGTCAGAATAAATCATGTCCTAGGACATGAGTAGTGATAATTTTTCTAGCGATATTCTCATTTCTATAAATATTCTTATGAATATTCTCATTCTATTAATATATCATTTAAAGGATTACAGAAATGTCAGGGATAACAGAGACACAATCCAAGTGTTGCACTAATACCAGATTAAAAAAATATCTAAAGATAGATCTCCAGCATATTGATAGACACTCTGAGGAATGATCAGTGGAAAGCTATGGATGGGTAAGAGTTGTCTAGAAAAAGAAAGTATATTGTGATCTGTTTCAATAAAGGGAATACCCATATCAATGAGAACATGGATCCTTTGAATTATTCTATTTTGAGTGCTTCATTATTATTGAAGTGAAATGTTGGACCTTATTGTCACCATATCTTATAAGTATTTATCTTTTAATTTCTTGTTTTAGATTGTGAAAATAATTTTTATATAGATATACAGTGCCAAACTATTCTTTTTGATGAAAAGTGTTGCAGACAAATGGCTCAGGGTATGGAGAGTCAGACCTGGAGAGGGGAAGTCCTCCATTCAAATCTGACTTCAGACACTTACTAGCTATGAGACCTTGGGAAATTAATTTAATCCTAATCGCCAATTCTTTCCATTCTTCCACCTCAGAGTGATCACTTCTGAGACAGAAGGTAAAGTTTTAAAAAAGGAGCCAAAGTGAAGATTTTTTTCTGTTGCCACTAAAAGAAAATGAATAAAACAAGTAATTGTCAACAAATGATAACATTTCAGGAGACAAAATATTTCTTGAGTACCTGTTTTACCTAAAAATGAATTAATTTCAATTTTTTATTTTACTAATTCCAATTTTTCAATAACATCTGGACTTAAACAATAGTAGTGACCATCTGAATTGTATTCATCTGTGCTCTCTTAATTATATGTCATGAAAAACCCTATAAAATTTTTTATTTTTAAAAAAATTAGGCAAGTCTATAGCCAATTCATTGACATAATCATTCAGGATCATAAGGCCATAGACATATCTAAAAGTGACTATAGAAGTCATCAGATTTAACTCCTACATTTTAGAGATGACTAAACTGAGGTATAGAGAGATTAAATAACTTGTTCTGGATAATAAATTAAAAATAAACAGGTTTTAACCTATATTTCACTGAATCCATGTCTAGAACTCTACTACATTTCTCCACTGTATTCATTTATGACCAAAAATAACATGCCTTACAAAAAATATTCAGCAGAATAAATTTCAGACCTTTATGAAAATCTTCTGAAATCAATATCTATAAATGGCTTTTCACAAAAATCTTCAGCAAAAAAGAAATGTCTTTTAACCTTGACTTCATTTGATTGATTTGGTACTTTGTTGTATTCATTAGCCCAACTTGAAGAGTCTTCTTTATGACTTGTTTCATAATGATGAAGCAAATTGTATTCCTTTGCAATTTCTATTCCAATGAAATGTTCTTTTCCCCAATATTGGTTTCTCTCTTCTCAAAATGGTTTCCTTTCTTCTCTTGAAGCACACAAAAATCAGTTAATCAATAAATAGTTAAGCACCTACTATATGGTTGATATTATGCAACATTTGGGGGATAGAAAAAGTGGTAAACGACAGTCCCTGGCCTAAAGGACTTCAAAGTCTAAAGGATGAGACAGCAAACAAAAAAAGTACATGCAAACAATACATAAACAATACATAAAGACAAAACCTTCAGTTTTCCTTGTTGATATTATCAAGAACACAGGAAATACAATACATGAGTTAAAAAGTTAACTTAATATAAAATATGTAAATATGATTTCTAAAAATTTGATGCTACAAGTTAGACATTAATGAATAAATGATATATCTGACTGACCTAAACCACAGGTGATGATGATGATTATGATGACACTAATGATAATGAAAACTTACATTTTTATGGTGAAGTATTTTGCTATATAAATATGTATGACTGACCTATACTATAGATAATAATGATGATAATGACAACATTGATGATGATAACTCACATTTCTATGGCAAAGTAGTTTGGTTCTAATAGTCTTGTGAAATTCATGGCCCAAGTCTTATGTCTATTTTGCAGACAAAGGAACTAACTTGGAGAGGTGATCAAAGTGATTTTCCCAGATTTACCACAATTCATAAGCAATGAAACTAGAACTCAAACCCATGTCTCCTGACTTAAAGTCCAGAATCCTTTCTGCTAAATCATGGCAGCTCCTTAATAACTAACTGAGTCCTCTTCACAACATTACTCAGCAGTAGCTATCTAGCCTTTAGTTAAAGACTTGACTTCCTTGTCTGTAAGATGAGGGTGAATGTAAGAGATAACTTTTAAGATCTTTTTAGTCTTTATGACTCTCTGACTTTCCCTACTTGCAGTTATAGGAAACACACTGTTTTGGGGGGCAACTCATTGCATGTTTGGTTAGCCATAACAGCTAGTGAGTTTGCTTTTTCTTTATCTAAGTGAAAATTGCCTCCCTCTCTTCCTTCAACTCATTGCCCCTTGTTAAGCCCTTTGGCATTCAGCAGAACCAATTGTCATTGATTTGTGATATTATCTATAAATATTACACTATTACGTGGTATGGTTCTATATATCTTTAATTAAGCCAGTACAATTATCTGTAGGTATTATTTTTTATGCATATAATATTTAAATTCACAATGTTTATTTTATGTTTATATTTAAATTTTGCCTAAATCTTTTTGAAGAAAGAATGGGGAAAAAAACAAGATGTGTCAATTTAATTACAAATCTGCTTGGATAAAGACCAAAAATATGATGGGATAGAGTAGGCAGTTTACAAAGGATCCATCAACCCACTCTCTGAGTGCAATGTCTTAGAAAATTTCTAATCCAACCTTCTTATACTTCATATGAGAAAATTGAGGTCCCCAAATGCCTCTTTTTTAAGGTCACAAAATGAAGTTAGCAGAAAATCTAGGTCTTAAATCCATACCTCTTGACTCTTCATTCTGTGTTCTCTATGTTATAATACAGACATAGATATGGTTCCCATTCACAATATCATAAGATCATTGATTTAGTACCATTGGAAGGTACCTTGAAGATCATGGAGTCTAACCTCATACTTTTATTGATGAGGTCATTAAAGCTCAGAAGGGTTTAAGAGCCTTTTCCCAGCAGAATGAAAACTCCTTAAGAATAGTGATTGTTTGATTATTTGTATTTCTATGCCCAACACCTCATATGATAACTGACATATCACAAGTCCCTTATAAATACCTGTTGATTGGTTGTAACTCAAGATCACACATATCCATTAAATGGAAGACAAGATCTGAACCTACTCTTCCGAGACTCCAAATCCAGTACTGCATCCTGCTGCTTGAATTTAGAGAAGGGAGACCAGAGTCAGTTGGCAAGTAAGTATTTGTTTGTTGCAAAGATTGTTTTTATATTGAGTATGAACAAGTCTTGGCATCTTTATCTATATATTCTTCACAACACTACAAGTTGAATCTTCCTGATATAACAATGCTGCTCCAAATGGTTCACTGTTGCATACTGAATCAGGGTTTAACTCCTTAGTTTTTCATTTTTGGCGTGATACGCAGAAAATGATAAAATATTAGAGGGATGTCTTGGCTACTGTCATCCAGTCTGTCAATCAATCAATCAATATTTAGTCAAACTTTTTACCATGGGCTTGGTATTGTACTGTTAAGTTGGCAATTCAAAGAAAGTCAAAACCAATCCTGGTGCTCACAGAGTTTATATTCTAAATGGGGAAAAGTCCTTCTTCAATGCTTTTTTTTTTTGATTAAAAAACTATTTATTAAAATATATAAGGATAAAAGTATTTTTTAAACATTTATTAATATTCATTTTTAACATGGTTACATGATTCATGCTCCACCTTTCCCCTTCAACACCC
>NC_058130.1:489099317-489109373 GCF_016433145.1 Gracilinanus agilis | reverse complement strand
GCCATAATCTTCTGGTATTCCTTTTCAATCTGGTCATTTCTTGTGTTCAATTTGCTTATCAGTTCATTTGGTTTCTGAGCCTCGCTTTCCAGTTGCAAGATTCTACCTTTTAAACTGTTATTTTCTTGCCAGATCTCTTCCATTTTCCTCAAAATCTCAGTTTTGAACTCTTCCATAGCTTGTGAGGAGTTTTCCTTATTTGGGGAGGGTCTGGATGGTTGTTTGTTCTCCTCCTCTGTTTGCTCGGTTGTCTGGATTTTCTCTGTGTAAAAGCTGTCGAGTGTTAAAGACTTCTTTTTTTTTGTTATTATTCTTTCTCTTCTGAACTTCCTGTGACTGATTAGCCATCATTAGCCCAGCAGCTTCTCAGGTTTATCCTCGCGCTCAGTGTCTGTCAGAGATCTATTGGCTCCTGAGGTCTGAGTTCTAGTTTTTTCCAAGGTCAAGCCCCCTGGTGGACTCCCTTGCTTGATCCTCTGCAGGAGGTTCCTTTACAAGTCTCAGGGAGCTACTTCCACAGTCGTATACCCGTCTGCACTGGTTCTCCACTTAGGCTTTAGTTCCTGGCTGTGTCTGCCTCCACCCATGCCTCCGCAGTGCCTGTGCACTGCTCAGCCTGCGTTGTGCGCCCTGTGTCCTACTCCTGCGCGCGCTCAGATTTCGGGTGCCTTTTTTGGCTTAATGGGGTCCTAAGTCTTGCTGCTCTCAGGAACAGGTCCTGGAGCTGCCAATGACTCGATGGGTGCCCCAAACTTGCTCTATTTCTTTTTAGCTGGCTTCGGAGCTACAGGTGTTGTGTGTGGAGGGGGTGGGGGTGGGGCGGTTGCTCAGCCCGCGATTTAGTGAGAGCCCTTTATAGCATGGAAATGCCTCGATTCCACGTACCTTCCACGCTGTGCCCTGTTGTGGGGTTCCTCCGTTCGTCTGGACTTGTTTTTATGTCCCCTTGAGGAGTTTTGTGTGTTTCGGTCAGGAGAGGTTAAGAGCTGCTTCTTACTCTGCTGCCATCTTAACCCGGCTTCAATGCTTTTTTGAGTTGGTCCTTCATTCTTGGGGCAACTAGGTGGCATAGTAGATAGATCACTAGGTCTGCAATTAGGGAGACTTATCTTTGTGATTTCAAATCCAGCCTTAGACTCTTTCTGGCTGCGTGAACTGGGGCAAGTCTTTTAACCCTATTTACCTCAATTACCACATCTGGAAAAAGAACTGGAAAAGAAAATAGTTAAACTACTCCAGTATCTCTGCCCTCCTCCCCCCCAAAAAACCCCCAAAGAGTCACAAAGAGTCTGATATGACTGAAAATGATTGAACAGCAACAGTAAATTGGTACTTGAAATCTATGACTATATAGTACAAATTCCAGACGGTTTGGACAGCCTGGAAAGGTATGGGCCTGGTGGCAAAATGCTTCTGGTAGGCAATCTTATTTAGCTTCAAACTTCAGATTGCTTCCAAAAAATTAGCCATAAATGTTTCCTTCATTGTTTTGGCCAGGGAATCTCAAATAACTGCTGTGTTTGGATAGCCTTGTCCTCTACAATGATTGAAAGGGTACAATACTAAGGAAATTATTGTAAGGTGAAGAGAAAAATGACTGGAGACCACATTGGGCATATCTATATATATCTATACATTTATCTTACTATATTTCTTTAAATATGGGGATATCCTGGTGGAGAACTTTTATCAACATAAATTGGTAACTGCTCTGAGATTTATAGGTCTAGGTAGTTCAGTGGATAGAATGCTGCACCCATAGTCAGAAAGACCTGAGTTCAAAAATGACCTCAGATATGTAATTATCTGTGTGATCCTGGAAAAATGATTGAACTTCTCTATTTCCCTTGTTTTCCTCATTGGTAAAATGGGGATAATGATAAAACCTATTTCCAAGGGTTGTGAGATTGTAGGTGCTATATAAATGTTAGCTATTATTATTAGTTATTACTATTTAGTCAAAGAAAGTTGTTTTAAACAATGAGATTCTAAGTTTTCCCAAGGTCCCACAGTCAGTATGTTTCTGAGGTATTATAAGTCTTCTTGGCTCTGAGGTTATCTCTTTATCAGCTCCATCTATCACACTGTGTGTGTGTATGCATGTTTATATTATGTGTGCATCAACATATAAATCTGTAACTATAGTAACAGGTTTTTTTTTAAACTCTTACCTTCTGTCTTGGAGCCAATACATAGTATTGGCTCCAAGGCAGAAGAGTGGTAAGGGTAGGCAATGGGGGTCAAGTGACTTGCCCAGGGTCACCCAGCTGGGAAGTGTCTGAGGAGTAACAGGTTTTTAAAAGAAAACTTTAATGATTTCCTTTAAATATGAGACTTAACATGAGTATTAAATATAGGAGTCAAAGACCAAGTAAGAAGTGTATGGAGTTATTCTGAGTGATGCTTATAGGACAACACAAATAATAACTGACTTTTATATAGTACTTTATAGTTTGCAGAGTATTCTGTGTACCTTATATCCTCATACCACCATATGAAATAAATACCATAGGTAATATTATTCTCATTTTGTTGTTTGTTTAGACATTTTCAGTTTTTAGACTCTTTGTGACCCCATTTGGGGTTTCTTTGGCAAAAATACTGAAGTGATTTTCCTTTCCTTCTCCACCTCATTTTCCAGATGAGGAAACTGAGAAAAACAGGATTAAGTGACTTGCCCAGGATCATGCAGCTAGGAAGTGTCTGAGGCCAAATTTGACCTCAAGTCTTCCTGACTCCAGGCCTGGCATTTTATTCACTGTGCTACCTAGCTGTTCTAATGTTATTCTCATTTTACAGGTAAGGAATTTAGGGTGCAAAAGTTAAAGTGATTTGTTCACGGTCACACAGGTGGAATTTGAAACCAGGGCATCTTTATTTCCAATATACCTAATTATTTTTCACTTGAAAACCAAGAGGCTATACAGATGTGATGGAGTTCTTGTAAGGTATAAGGCTACTGCTCTGAAGTAGAGCCTTGTGCATTTACTTAGGGTATAAAACGAAGTGTTAGCTGGCCAGGTAGAGCAGGAGAATTTGAAGGAAAAAGGAACTCTACATATATTTGCCATATTCTATGCTTCCTCTCTATCTGAAGTAATGATTTAGGAAAGTAACAACCTATATATTTTCTTCCTATCTTTTAATTTTTAACATGTAGATGACTGTAGTCTGAGTTTAAAAATGACTGATTGAAAAGCATCAGTAATGACACCAACCTTGAGCGATTTATTAACTCTCCCTTGGAACATTTCTAAATGGACTAATAACTGGATACTTAGAGTGCCTCCAGAGGGGATCCTCTGTGTAAATGGGTAGAAAATTTGCTGAAGGTCAAAGACTACATCTCTTTTAATCTTGGCCTCTACAGCTGTTTCTTTAATCCTTACACACTATGTGCTAATTAATTAATGTCTTCTTTGGGAAGAACATCGAAATGCCAGTTGGAAGAGCCTGGGAGAGATACCTGGGAGAGAGCCCTGGGTATCCAGCGGCATATGGCTATAATTGTGGATTTCTATACATTAGTTAATAAATCCAGGAAGGTTGAGTAAATGTGTGTTATTTGTTTCTTTGGTCTTTTTTGAAATATATTCATATCAGTTCCTAAAAAATGCAAGAGATAAAGCACTCCCTTCAGACCCCACTCTCTTCACAACCCCCAAATAACTTCTTTAACTCAGGAGTACAAAGATTTGCTTGTATATAGATCCTAAAATTATACAGCTTCATTTAGAGTAATGTCCATGAGCTCTCCCACTTAGAAGTTATACATGGCTTTCTATAACAATACAGACTTCTAGGATTATAGTTACACTTGGATGCTTTGAATTTTCCCCAAATCTTCTAACTTTCTTTTGTTCTTAACTTCAACTAACAGAGAAAATCAGAGATTAAAGATTAATTATGATAGAAATAAAGAGACTAAAATATCTCTCTAAGTTTGAAAAATTGATTCAGTTATTCAAACTTGCTTTAAATTTTATTAAGAATCTTGAAATTGGTTACATGAAACTTTTTTAAAAGTATCTCTCTGTCTTTCTCCATACATATAAACATACACATAAATATTTAATATGTATGTATGTATGTGTTTATGTAGTAGAATACTAAGAGAGTAAGGAAGATCTGGGTTCAGATACTTAGTAATTGTGTGACCCAGGGTAAATCAATTGATCTCATTATGTGTTAGTTTCCTCATAAATAAAATGAATGGATTGAAACCTTTTACCACTATGGTATCTTTCAGCTAACAGTACCTAGGTGGCTTAGAGCACTAGGTATAGTATCAGGAAGACCCAAGTTAAAATCCATCTTCAGACACTTACTTAGGTGTGTGACCCTGGGAAAGTCACTTAACTCTGCTTGCCTCAATTTCCTCATCTTTAAAATTAACTTTAGAAGGAAAAGGTAAACCTCTCTGATATATGTGCCAAGAAACCCCAACTTGGGTTTTGGAGATGTAGGAATGGAATAAGAAATATATTGATTAAATATTGATAAGATAGGGAACTTTAGGAAAATGTCTCTGGGTTTGCAGGTAAGACAGAGTTCTGGGCATGAGCTGAGAACTTGGAAGGAAAGAATCAGATAAAGTTCTGATGATCACTAAGCTCTGAGTCTCTCTCTGACTTCTGGTGAAGACAGAGATTCATCTTAGACATTGTTCTCTGGTGGTGATAGAAGAGAGAGAAATCAAACCCATCTTAAAAGGTCTCTACTTTCCTTACTGGGAGAAATAAGTGTGGAGAAGAAGCTGTACAATCTGCCTTGATGGAGAACTATTTTGGAGGAGAAAGATTGAAGGCTGTTTTGCCTGAACACTGGGAGTCATCTCAGAGTTACCTTCTGGGTAGTTAGCCATTGAAACTTTGGCCTAACTGGCTGTGTTTACTTGGAGACACCTTTAATAATTTGGGCAAAGGACTGGGAGGAGAGAGGAGGAGGACATCCCAGTTCCGATCCAGTCTTGATGGCTTCCTGAGGATCTTTCTTTTGGAAACTGAAATCCTGATTCCCTGATCAAAGCCACTATCACATCTCATCCATCAAGACTTCAACCATCAAGACAGCTATGTTTTTGGGCTCCATTTTGGGAGCAATCTCTTAGTCTCCTTCACCCATTACCCAACCTTGCTGAGAGTCCCCTTTCAGTCAAAACTTACAATTATGGAAAAGGATAGAAGCATAAAAATAGAAATAGAAATAGAAGGAGAAGGGGTGGTGGAAGAAGCTTAGGAGTGGGAACCACCAAAGTTTCCACCTAAGTGACAGATCCCATAGAAATAGTGAAGAGGACACCCCAAAATCCCTCTGCCCTTCATCTCTCTTCCCAATCCCCAATTTGTGAATAATAAAAAGCCATTCAACAGTCAGATAGCATTCCAGAGTACCTGAGTGACAACAAGGGAGAGGGGAATCACAGCTTGGTCTGGCTGCCTCCATCTTGAAGCTGGACCACCAGGTGTGAATTTAACTGATTGGGGGGAGGTTTGTGTGAACCCTGTCCTTATTCAGGATTGGATTGGGTTACCACATACTTCATCTTATAAGGAAGCCTCGCCTCCAGCTCCTGTGGGGTGGCAGGACCATACAGGTCACCTAGTTCCAGGGTGACACCCCTTAAAGTCTCCCAGTGTATATTTGGCCCCAGGGGAGAGCTTGAAGAGAGACTCACCACATAGACTTTCTCTATCTCCCTTCTATGAAATATCCATTACTGGATCTTTTAATTGTTACATAAATTAGGTTTTGGTCAGATATTTTTTGGTAGTAGTAATTTCACTTTTTTCATTTTTGATACTGGAAATTTGGTTTTCTTCCTTTTGAAAAAATCATATTAATCAATAGTTTTTCTTTTTTATTTATTTTTTCATAAAACTAAATCCTTCTCTTATTAGTTCAATGGTTTTCTTACTTTCAATATTATTAATCTCTTCCTTGATTTTCAGGATTTCAAATTTGGTGTTTAATTAAGGATTTAAAATTTATTCCTTTTCCAGTTTTTTTAGCTGTATGCCCCATTCGCTAATTTACTCTTTCTTTATTTCATTGATGTAAGCATTTATAGATAAAATTTTATCTTAAGTAACATTTTGGATGCATCTTATTAATTTTCATATTTTGTTTTCTTGTTTTCTTTAATAAAATTGCTGATTATTTCTATGTTTTTTTGACCTAATAGTTCTTTAGAATGAGATTATTTAGTTCCCAGTTAATTTTTAGTTTTTTTTCCTGCTATCCTTTGCTGTATATAATTTTTATTGAATTATGGTCTAAAAAGTATGCATTTAATAATAGTTCTGCTTATTTACATTTGAGTATAAGATTTTTATGCCCTATTATATGGTCAGTTTTTGTGATGGTGCCATGTCCTCCTGAGAAAAACATGTATTCTTTTCTATTCCATTCATTTTTCTCCAGAGGTCTATGATATCCAATTTTTCTAAAGTTCTATTTACCTCCTTAACTTCTTTCTTGTTTATTTTTTGTTGGATTTATCTACTTGCGAGGGAGAAAGGTTGAAGTCCCCCACTAGTAACATTTTATTATATATTTCTTTCTGTAACTCCAGTGACTTTTCCTTTAGGAATCTGAATGCTGTATCATTTGGTGGATATATGTTTAATATTTAAAATTTTTTCATTGCCTATAGTGCCTTTTATCATGATGTAATTTTCTTCCTTATCTAATCAATTAACCTAATCTATTAACCTTCCTTAACCTAATTAATTTGCTCAATAGAACAATCTTTACTTTTGCTTCATCTGAGATTTTGATTTTAATTCCTTTAAAAAAGAAATTTAGCTAAGCCAGTGTAGCTTCTGCTCCAGCGTCTTACTCTGTGTGCCCCTTGTTTTAAATGCATTTCTTATAGATAGCATATTGTGGCATTCTGATTTTTAATTCTCTCTGCTTTCCTTTTCCTTTTTATGGATAATTCATACCTTTCCCATTCATAGTTATGATTACTATTTACACGTTTACCTCCATCTTATTTTCCCCCTTTTATTTCTTTTCTCTCTCTCCCTTTAACCTTTCCCTCTTCATAGATGTTTTGTTTTCAGTGGCCAGGTCACCCAATGCACCTTCCTTTTTGTCCACCCCCCACCCTTATTCTCCCTAGCCTCCTACTTCCTGATAGGGTAAGGTAGATTTCTATAATTGATTGAGTGTGAGTGTTATTCCCACATTGAGCTAATTCTAATGAGAGTAAGGTTCTATTATAGCCACTTAGCCACTCCTCATCTTTTGCTCCATTGTATTTACCTCTTTTGTACCTCTTAATGAGAGGTTGTTTACCCCTTAAATCTCTTCATTTCATCTCTCCCCATGTGTTCCTTTTCCCTATCCCTTTTTTATATCAGCCCAACTTTTTTAGTTTCCTTCCTTCTTTCTATATGTACTCCTTTTCATTGCTCCAATAGTGATAAAGTTCTTAAGTAGCGTAGGTGCTTTTAGGTATCTTGCATATTTTAAGTACCTTACCTTTTCCAAGTATCATAGATATCTTAAATATTTTAATTATCACCTTCATAGGTGTGAATGTATTGAATTCTATCTTATTGAAACTGTTAAGTTTTCATGTTATCCTTTTATGCTTCTCTTGAGTGTTGGATTTTCTCATTGGAGCTTCTTTCCAGGTATCTGTTTTCTGGTCAGGAAAGTTTGAAATTACCCTATTTCATTAAATATTAACCCTCTTACCACAAAGTACTGCCTCTATTTTCATTTGGCCCATTCCATTCCATAGAGCAGTGGTGGGAAAACTACAGCCTGCAGGCCAGATGTGGCCCTCTGAAATGTTCTTTCCAGCCCCATGACATTATTCCTAATCTGAGTAGGATACAATGCAGTTAAACTTTGAAAGAGTTGCTTTATAAACAGACTGACAGATGAGCATTTCCTTTCCTTTGACCCCCTCTTAAAAAAGTTTGCCCATCACTACCTTAGAGAATGTTTTCTTATCAGTAGTTTTATGCCTTACTTTCCTTTTGACCTATTCTAGTTTTTAAGGAGTTGGTTTCTTCAGTGAATTTTTCCTTCAGCAGTTGAGCTTTTCTGTCAATTCTCTTACTTGGTGTTTTAAAACATATGTTGAAGTTTTTCCATGAGTTTATTTGAGGCCTAATACTCTTTCTTCCTTTCCTTTGAGTCTTCACATGTTTTCTTTTTGGCATTGTTTGTCCTCTTCTGACTTCATATTTTGATCTTCCCTATTACTGTAATAACTTTTTAAGGTCAGGTTTTTTTTTCTTTTTTGACTTTTGCTTATTTTTCTAGTTTTTTTTCTATTGCCTTATATATCTATTGAGGTTTTTCTTCTCTGGTACTTCATGTAGCCCTAGCTACTTTTATATATCTCTGTTGAGAAGGCAATCCTGCTAGCTTGCTCTGGAGAGGTTTAAAGTTGTTTTGTCTAGTTATTTTCAGCCCCCCCCCATACTACTGGTTCCCCTGTGTTTCATGGGTTGGTCTTGTCCTTACTCTGTTGCTTCCTTTTTATATGTCAAATAATCTGGATTTGCTGCCTCCTGAACTTTGTAGCCCCTTGGGACTGAATGGGTTACTGTAGTTCCAGTTCCCCCTCTCCACTTCCTTGTAGCTTCAGGACTGTGCTGCCATGTGAGAGTGAGTAAGGACTTGAGGTTCTAGATTCCCCTTTCTACACTCTGATAGCCTCAGGGCTCCACTGCCAAATGAGAGTTTGTAAGGTCCCTGTCTTCTCTTCTTTCTATACTTGTGTGAAATTCCCATTCTGCAGCTTTGTTGCCTCTTGGGAGCTTGCCACATGTTGAGCTGCTCCAACATTTTCCAGTGTCCACAGTTTCTCTGTTGCCATTGCCACTCTCTCTCCCTACACAGTGAAACATATTTCTCCGTTTTTCTTATTTTGAGATCATTTTTTTTGTGGGTATGGAAAGTTTTGGGAGAGTAGAGCATCCTTTACTCTGCCATCTTAGCCCTCTGCATGCCTACAATCCTATATTATAGCTTTTTAAAAAAGAATTATAGGCTTAGATTTTTCATACTATCATAGATCTAGAGTAGAAGGAACATCAGAGACCATTTGTAGCCCCCAAATCTCATTTTACATTTGAGGAAACTGAGGTCTATAAAAGTGAAGTGACTCAACAGTTCTACAACCTCAAAGGTGGGTTGTGAACTGAAATCCTCTAACTCTATGGTGGATGTTAAAGAGTTCACAGTTTGTATACTTACTTGAAATACTTAATTAGACATTAAGGACTTTTTTTCATTTTTGAAAGATTTCAAAGTCTCTCTTGATTTTTAACAAACTTCTCTTTCTTCTGTTTCCAAAATCTGCTATTTCTTCCTTTGAAACGCCACTTGAATTTCTTTCTATCTCTCCCTTCCCCATGCTATTATTTTCTTTTGCTAAGTGGTACAGCAGATAGAGTACTGGACTTGGAATCAGGAATGTTTAAACATAAATTCCTGATTCAGAAATGTATTAACTATGTGAAATCTGGGAAATTCATTTAATATTTCTGTGCCTCTGTTTCCTCATATGTAAGATGGGGATAATAATAGTAGTATTTGTGAAGGCGAAGCCAATTAATACATGAAAAGTTCTTTGTAAATCTTGAAGTGTTATATTAATGTTATTATTGTTGTTGTTGTCACTTCTCTGAATCCTCTGACCCGTTTTGATTTTTCCCCTCTTGCAACTATATCAATCATAGTGTATACACAGAATTTTGTTTTTGATTCTATATTGACTTTTTCTGTTCCCAAATCACTGTGTCTGTGTTGTATTCATCTCCCTGATTAGATTACTTTAGGGCAGATACCAACCAGTTCTAACACCTGTCTTGTTTTTGCCATAGTTCAGCTGTTGTTTTCAATGAGAAAGCTGAGGTAGATATAATGAAGACAAAAATTCAAGAGTCCATATTTCTGTCACTCTTATCCTTAACACTCAGGTTCAAAACCTATGGGAAACTTTCTCTTTCTTTCTTTCTTTCTTTCTTTCTTTCTTTCTTTCTTTCTTTCTTTCTTTCTTTCTTTCTTTCTTTCTTTCTTTCTTTCTTT
>NC_058130.1:489065904-489096440 GCF_016433145.1 Gracilinanus agilis | reverse complement strand
TTTCTTTCTTTCTTTCTTTCTTTCTTTCTTTCTTTCTTTCTTTCTTTCTTTCTTTCTTTCTTTCTTTCTTTCTTTCTTTCTTTCTTTCTTTCTTTCCTCATTTCCTTCCTTATTTCTTCCTTTCCTTCTTTCTTTATCCAAATCAAATTACTTTTCCCAATATAAAAATCTACTCAAATACCTTCAATGGCTTCTGGTAGACTGAAAGATTAAATGAAAATCCCATACCTTGCTTTTTATTTAAAATTCTTTCTCCATAATTTGGTTCTAACAGGCCTTTCTGGTTTACTTTCATAGAAATCTCTTTTAAAATTAGTTAATTTGTTTTTGGTTATATTAAAATTCCCAGGTATCTCCCTTTCTCCTCTACCCACAATAGAGAAGGCATCACTTGAAACAAAACACTATATATATGCATATGTATGCATATATAAACATACATATACACACATATATACACATATACATATACACACATATAAACTGAGTCTTTCTTGTTTCTAATAATCAGTTCTTTCTCTGGAGGTGGCATATTCATGTTATTTAAAATATATTTAAATATTTTGAAATAGCAAGGTACAATGAATGTGTGGATACATCAATTTCCCCTTAGTGCAGTAAGGCAGTTGAGACCTCACAACACTGGACCAGCCACAAATAAGTCTTTCAAACAGTTATTGATATCAAAACTAACCGGTTTATTGGTTAAACAGAAGGTAGGGAGGGAGGGAGGACTGAGGATTAAGGATGCCCTAATCTCTAATTCTCTCACTTCCCACTTCCCACTAAATCCATCTCAAGATGGATTCTTTGAGATCTTGATGCTCTCTGATACCTCCCTACTTCTGGCTAATACCCCAAAATGTCCTTTCTATTCTTTCTGACATGAATCCTCCCTTTGCTGATTTATACAGATGTGGCAGGTTTCAGGATGAAGAGGATGACCTCTGAATGTTGGAGTTCAACCCAACTGAGTCAGGTCTAAGGTTGACCCTCACCCCTCACACCAATAACTGCCTCTGGACTACAATGTTCTTTGACAGGGTTCAGAGTATGTAGGATCTTTTTTCAGGATGGTTTCTTCTGGTGAGGAAAGGTACTCCCGAAAAAGTCAAAAGTTTTTCCTTCTCTCACTCACAGGCTTAGTGAACTAGGATCAGCAGAGATCAGCTTCTTCTTCTCTCAGCTCCAAGATAGGAAGAGCACAGTTGACTGTTGCAACTTTCAAACCTCTCTTTCCACATTCCAGAATCTCCTGTCTTAGAGTTCCTAGCATGATGTCATGCTAGCCTCTTCAAACCAACTTTTAACTATATTTAAATTCATTCCTATTTCTGTAATTTCTATCATAACAAGGTAATATATTCACATTATTTTAAAAAATTGTATAATTAAATATATAAATATATATAGACACGTATATAATGCTTTCTTTGCTCTATTAATTTTATTTTTCGTAACTCTTTCCTTTTTTTTTGGCAATTGACATCATTGTTTCTTATTGTGTGTTATCATTCCAATGATATGCCACAGTGATATGCCACAACTTGTTCAGCCATTCCCCAACAATTTCTAGTTCTTTTCCACCTTAAATAAAGCTGCTATAAATATTTCAGAATATATAAGTTGTTTTCCCTTTTCAATGATAACCTTGGAATAAAACCCAATAGTCATATTTCTGAGCCTAAGGGTATATATAACTTTGTAACTCTCTTGACATAATTCTAGTTTGTTCTCCTAAATGGTTGAATAAGTTAGAAGTCCCATTAACTGTGTATTACTGTCCCTATTTTCCACTCGATTTCTTGTAATCTGCATTCCTTACTTCATTTCATATAGACCCTATCCATCTTTGGAAGGTACAATCTCCACATTTCTAATCTTTGAAACTATTTTTATTTTAAATTTCAAAGCTCAGTTCAGAATTTTTACCCCACCCTTACAATGTCATCCTTGGTTTTTTCCAAATGAAAAGGGGGACCTTTTTATTACATTTTCATTTTCATAATACTTTCATTAGAATATTAACTCAATGAGGAGTTTTTTCTTTGTCTTTGTTTCTCCCACAGCTTTGCATTGCACTTTATCCATGGTCAGTACATAGGAAATGTTTGTTTAATTGTTAGATTCTGCTGAATATAAAGTAAAAAGAGTAGGTTAGGGTCAACTTGGGAAGAGATGTTAATGGAAGACTCACTTTATTCTATAGACAATGGGAGGTTAGAGGTTTTTAAGAAGGAAAGGGACAAGATACAAGTGATGTAGAGGAATATAATTATTTTTTAGAAAGATGCAAGGTAGATCAGATGTCAAATGAAGCCACTGGTTTAGTATCTTGTTAGGAGACTGCAATGTGACAGATATGCATTGAAAAGAGACTGAAATAAGGTGACCGTGTCTTGTAAAGGTTTTGCTATTGCATAATTAGGAACTGGTCAACAGATAGCTAATGTTCCATGATCAACTCTCTCTCCTTCCCTGGAGTTCAACCATTTAAACCTTATGCAGAAAGAGTTGTTCTGCCCTGCAGATATATGGCTCCAAAAAGGTGCCAATCTCATCCTTTACATGCTCTAGCATGGACATAGGAAGGATTTGAACAGTATTATTTAAGAATATGAAAATGCTTCTCCAAATGCACATTAACTATCTGCCAGAGATTCATTTTGTAAATTTTACAGGGCCTAAGACTTGTGGAAAAATTATTTAAGTAGTTTGTAATTTATTCCTTCACTTTACCACATTCCATCAACCACCTAAAAAGACTTTTTTCATTCATATTATTTATAAACAATAAAATTTTACTTTTACACTTAAAATATGTATGTGAAATTTTATTCTCATGTAGCTTAAAATGACCAAGATATGAAACCTCTGAAATCTGGGTTTATAATAGAAGCCTGTCAGATCTCAAATCAGAGATAGTACACTTTCTGTTCTAAATATTTCTTTTTTAATTTTAAAATCATTCATATTCAATGTAATTTTTGTTTATCTACAACCTACCCAAGAATAAGAAAACAAAATTGCTGCAAAATATTTAGCGAATAATATAAATGTAAAATATAGTAAACCTCTGGTGTACAGTTACAAAGTAAATAAAATAATTCATACTAAAATTATTTTCTTATCACTAGGAAAAGAGGTCAATAATTTTTCATGCTTGTATAAAAATTTTACAATATGAGAAATACAAGAAGGAAAAGAATATAAGATGGAATAATACACATTTGTCTCTGGATACTGAAATCCATCATGTATGCTGCATTTAGGTATCTTTTTATAGAATTAACTTGAAGATAGGACTGGATTTTGATAAATTTGAACAATATTTTATTTTCACATAATACAATATAAAGCATAATTCCCAAAGTACTCAAAAGAGTCCAATTTTAATGCAGTTTTTTATAGATTTACATGCCAAAGTGGGTAAGAAATTCTCTTTTACAGAAAATTCAATGTCAAATGAATGTCTAAATTTCAGTGATTAAATTGTTTTCTTTGTAAATTCCTAAAATATTTTAAAATTTTAAACTCAAAAAATATCTTACATACATAAATTTAGAGATAAATATTTTTATGTGTAGCACTTACTTTAGCTCTAAATTTCCCAAATCTCAGCTGTACTTCTGACTCTTTAGGTTTTGCCACCATAATTCTTATTTTATAAATTCCCTCAATATTTGGAGTTGCTTTAACTCATAATTTCCCTCTGATACTGGGTACCCTTCTCCAATTTAGGTATTCTTTTTTGAAGGCCTCTAGTTTTGGATATGGGCCTAAGTAAGTCATACTTCCTTCCCCTCTTTGTATATTTCTGACTTCTTAGATTTTACCACTCTATTTTCACATGGACATTTTATTCATTCTTCACCACTTTGAATTTTTGAATTTTGAATTCTTTCATTCCCACCATTATTAGGATGCAAGCTCCCTCTGGGCAGGGACTTTTGAAAAAAATGGTATTTATATCTCTAGTACTTAGTGTAGTGCCTGACACATAGTAAACACTTAAAAAAATATATTTCTTCCCTTCTTTCCTGCCTTCCTACCCAATTTCTACCAGCCAGTTAGGTCTTCAGAAAACAAGTTACTGCTTTTCCCCTCAGATTTCAAGGTTTCCCCTTAGGTGACCCTACAAAGTTGGGAGATTCCTATTACTGTCATCGATAAGCTCCCATCTAATTATCAATTTGGTGTTGTCATTTCAATTGTGACTTATTTTACCCTATTTGGGGTTTTCTTAGCAAAGATACTGGAGTGTTTTGTCATTTTAACTGAGGCAAATAGGGTTAAGTCAAGGGTAACAAAGCTACTAAATATCTGAGGCTAAATTTGAATCCTGACTCCATTCTAGCATTCTATTTCCTGTGATCAATCAATTAATCAGAACTAATTAGCTTCCAGTAGTATTTACTAATGCGTTAGAGTATAAAGAGTGAGTACAAAATACACTCCCCAAATCTAAGACAACACTTTAACTTTGTTCACATTAAGTATCTCAGGAGAATGAGCTCACATATGGGAAGCACATATGACAAAAGGGTAACATGGTTTTTTTGGATGGAGGTCCTTTTATCCCTTTCTGGAGTCTTTATGACTCCTTCCTCTCTAGGGTGCTCTCTGGACTTCTACTTATCCCTTATAATCTGCTTTGCAGGATCATCATTCCACTGAAATTGCTCTCTCTAAAGATAACAATGATGACTCTTAAATTGCCGAATCCAATAGTCTTGTCTCAACCTTCATTTTCTTTGACCACTCTGCAGCCTTTGACACTGTTAAGCATCCTATGCTCCTTGATACTACATTTAGTTCAAATCTATTTCATTCCTCTCTCTTCCCCTCCATTCTACTTCACTCCATTTCATTCCACTTCAACCTATTCTATTCCCTTTCCCTCCATTCCATTTCATTCCATTCTACTCCCTTCCCCTTAATGTTATTCTCCTCCACTCAATTCCATTTCATCTCCCTTCCCTCCATTCCATTCTGATTCACTGCATTCCATTCTGTTCTCCTCCCTTCCATTCCATCCCTTTCCATTCCGAATAACTCCATTCCATTCTGCTCTATTCTACACCATGCCATTTTATGTGACCTGGACCATAGAAAGCATTATAAATATAGTACAAAGCATAGGAAGAACCCTACATGGTACTAGAGTGTCATGAGATGGGATGTAAAAATCTGGTTTAGGTTGATAGCATACACTCATAGTATCAGAAGAGTATAGGCTTATTGTGACAGTGTTCCTGAAGAGGTATCAGAAGAATGATAAATGTTTAGAGGCGATAGCAATAGGCTTCTCCTAGGCATAGTGAAAAATCCTATATTGAGTTAATAAAATAGATTCCCAGGAGCCAGAAGTAAAGGACTGGTTCATGTAATGTAACAACTGTGGAAGGTTACGATCAGCAAATCATCCAGAGGGCAGAGACGACTTTATGATTGAAATTAAAAAAAAAAAAACAACAAACGGCAACAGCAAATATATCACAGGAAGATAAAGAAGATGGAAACCAAAGTTCCAGAGCAGTGTCAAATAGCCAGGGGCTACTTGTTTCCCTCAAATGAATGGAACATATGCCAACTCAAGCTAGGGAGCCCAGAGGTAGTCCTGATTCCCTAGACTGATCAGAGCACTTGATAAAATAATAACAGTAATAGTTTTAAATTGCATCAGAACCATAGTTCCAAGAAGGTGAAGAGTGTCACATTACTTGACTTGGGTCAAATCACACTTAGAATACTATATCATTCTCTGTACCACATTGTAGGAAACATACTAATAAGCTAAAAAAATTACAGAGAAGGACAATTCATTTGATAAAAGGTTTGTGCCTTATGAGGAATGCCCCCAAACTGGTGGTGTTTAACCTGAGGAGATTCAGAGGGAATATGATACCTGCCTTCAAGTCAAGGAAGAGCTCTTATATGAAAGAGGATTCAAATCTGTTCAATTTGGTCCTAGAGTAGAGAACTAGGAACACTAAGTAAAAGTTACAGATTTTACTATTAAATCAAATTTAGATTGGTGTAAGAAAAACCTTCCTTCAATTAGAGCTAACCAAAAGTGGAATGGAGTCTCCACAGATTGAGTTTCCCTCACTGGAGACTGTAATAATAACAATACTATAACTATATTTATGCAATTCTTTAAGGTTTGCAAGAACTTTACAAATATCATCCCATTTTATCCATACAACAACCATCCTGGGAGGTAGCTGCTGATATTACCCCTACTATGCAGATGAGGAAACTGAGGTAGACTGAAATTGAATAACTTTCCAAAGATTACACATTTAGTAAGTGATTGAGGCTGGATTTGTACGCAAATCTTCAAAATTCCATCTTTAGCATTCTATCCATGGCACCATCTAGTTACCTTTTATTTAAGAAAATGTGGAATGGGAGACGACAGCAGAATTAAGAGGAATGGGATTAAAGAGTGAGGAAAAGTTTGTTACACTATAGCAATGGGGCCAAACTCTGGGAAAGAGTGCAAGCATTTAAGATAAGTAGACTGGGGAAGTGAAATAAAATTTAATTAAACTAGAAAATTGGAGGGTTAGGACTTGATCCCCCTGAACTGTGAGGCATAGGAGAAAAGAGTAGGAGGAATATTAGAGTAGAAGCAAGAACTCAGCAAATTAAATTGATCATTTATTATGTATCTCTTAAGGGCACCTAGTAAGACAGTATATAGAATGAGGGAGTACTGGGCCTAGAGTTATGAAGACTTGAATTCAAATCTCACTTGAGATACTAACTGTGTGATATTAGGGAAGTCACTTAACCTCTCTATGTCACAGATCCTTTGTTACATGAGGATAATAATAATAGTCATTACATTCTAGGATTGTTGTGAATGTCAAATGAGGTAGTATTTGTTAGGTGCTTAGCAAAATTTCTGCCAGAAATAGGTGCTTCCTAGATGCTTGCTTCTTTCTATGTTCAGAATGTTATGCTAGCTAGATTTAAATGGAAATGACACAGTTCCTGGCCTGAAGGGAGATATACTGACAATGTCAATCCTTTGCTTTAGGGAAGATTAACTTATTAGTTGTTTAACTAGAGAGGAGAGAAACTGGAAGCAGTGAGAGCAGTTAGAAGGCTAATATGATAATTCAAGTGAGAGGTGATGAGGGTCTGAACTAAGGTATGCTTATTGGTGATCTTATTGGAATTCACACAGAGAGCCCTGCATATTGTGGAGATAGAATGAAGAGTGTCTTGACGAGTAATGATATAAGAAGTAAGAAAATGGGGACAATCAAAGATGAATGAGAATAGAAAACAGATTAACTACATAAAAAGGTATATTAGAAGGAAGATGAGGTCTCGGGAAAATGATCATTTGGTTTTGACTATGTTTGGTTGTTATTGATGGGACATCCATGGTTTTAATCTCAGCTTCACAACCTCCTATATGTCTTTGTTCAAGTCATTTTCACTGAATATCAGTTCAGTGAAACTGAACCTAAGTTACCTACTCTACAGAGAGGACATAATAATAACTGTTCTTTCTCCTTTTCAAGACTGATGTGAGGTTCACATATATAAATATACAGGCCCCTCAAGGAAGCAAGGACATCCCCATAGAGATCCAACGCAAGCCAGAAGATGAGTCCCTACCATCCAAAAGAGAGAAGAAAAATGCACTCTCAGAGTTGAAGGTTATTTCCTGGCACTATATGCACTAATGTTCCTGTACATAACTGAGGTCCCTTTTAATAATTGGAATTCTATTAAGGGAATGAATAGATAGCTCTGTGGCTAGAAAGCTAAAAGACCCTAGGATGGTCTTAGAATTTCAAATAGCAATGATTTCTATGGAGACATAGCTAATAAACTCACTGCATAAAGTTCTCATGGACAGTGGACTAGATTCCTCAACATATATCTATTTTTGATCACTTACTTCTTTTGTCTCAAACTTTCTACTCCAAAAGTTAACTTTCTTTGTTACCAGCTGCTTGTCCTGACTCCTATTAACTACAGAGCATCTACTGCTAACTGCTTACTCTGCCCCAGATTCCTCAGTAGGGTCAGTAGTTTATTTTTTTGAAATATCAAATAATATTTGTACTTGAGAAGTAATTGGTCCCTATTTTTCGAGTAGATAATTTTTCCATTTTTTACTTATAGAGTATTGAGATGTCTTTTTCACTTGTATCATATTAAGGGAAGAGTGAGAGATGAATTAAGTAGATGGGAAGTAAAGAGGAGATAGCAAGTCAATCTATTAAAGGTTAATGGGAAAAGAGGAAGAGAATTAAGTTGGAATTGAGTAGAAATTCTAGTCAAGAACTGAGACAGAGAAATTGAATGGAACTAACAAATGTTAAGAATAAAAGTGGAGAAAAGATCCAGAGCAGAGATTAGAAAGGGGAAAGGAAGAGAAGTAGTATGCAGTTAAAAACAAAATAATTATTTGAAAAACAATTATTTAATTAAATATGATACAACTTTAGAACTATTTAAAATGGCTAGCAGAAAAAATTCAGTTTGACAAATTAAAATATTTTCTTTATGAATAGAAAATGAAAATAGAACAAGAGCATTACAAGCAAAATAGTGTTGAAACAAATAACTCATAGGTCTATAATCCAAAGAGATCAAAGAAGAGTAATGACTAAAGAACAGAGGGTAATGATAAAGAGAAACATGTACAAATATATTTATAGCAGTTCTTTTTTATGGCAAAAAACTGGAAAGTAAAGAGGTGCCATTGAGGAATGGCTGAACAAATGTATATGAATATAGCAGAACATTATTTTTTAAAGAAGTTACTTGGATAGTTTCATAGAAAATGTAGAAATTATGAAATGATAAAGAGTAAAATGAACAGAACCAGAACAATTTGTGGAATAACAACAGCATTGTAAAGACAGATAGCTTTGAAAGTTTTAAAAACTCTGATCAACACAATGAACAAGTATTCCAATGACCTCTGGATCCCAGGGGACCAATGAAGAAGAATGTTTTTTATCTCCTCACAGAGAGGTGATGGATTCAGGAGGCAGAATGAGATTTTTTTTGGCATATGGCCAGGATGTGAATTTATTTTGTAACTATGTATATTAATTATAAAGACTTTGTTTATTTTTTCCCATTTCCCCCCCAGTTAATGGGGCAAGGAGGTGAAAGGAAAATAAAATAAAATTTTAATTAAGAAAATAAGATAAAATGTTCTTGTTCTAGTTTTCTGAAATCATCTTGTTCATTTTTTCTTACAGCACAGTAGTATTCCATAACTTGGCTAAACTTTTGTAGGCTTCTTAGTTATCTTGGAAATACTTTTTTGTAACTGACACTCATTTAAATGCTCCTTGGTCACTATTGGAAAAAAGTACTCCCTGATCCTCCTCCCATGGATTTTGTTTGGGAGGAACTGAGGGAAGAGAAGTATGGATGTTTGATTTCATCCCATGTGAGGAACTTCTTAACTGGAGACTGCCTCCATTGGTGAAGATTGGCAAATCACCTGAAATTTAGATTCTTAAACAATTGCCTTGGACATTGAAAAGTAAGTTGATTTAGCTAATGTGTTAAGTATGTGTCAGTAATGAATAATTAGCAATATTTTCAGATATTACAGTTAATTTTTTGCAATACATTTCTCATACAGTAAATGCCCTTCTCTTCCTCCCAAGTCTCCAAACCTTTTTAAACCTCATCATAATTGGATTCCACTAGAACAGTAATATTATGAGCCTAGGACCCAAGTCTCTCAGCTGTCATTGGCCACAGTGTTACAGTGGCTGTCATGTTTTGTGTTGGTCTTGGGAGGAAAACAAAACAAAACAAAATAATTTGGCAAGAGTTATCATTAGTGTGATGGGCATGACAACCTTGATAAGGGTTTGAAATACATTTTTTTCTTTTTTTTTCTTTTGTTTAGAAACTGAGATGATTAAAATCACTTGAAAACAGGACTGTGATTTTGTAGTATAACTTATAAAGAGTCTCCCCTCTGACTTGTAAGCAATAGTATTCCTTCACCTTATTACAATACCCATAGTTTTACCTCAGATATTTCTTGTGTATAAAAAGTACCTGAAAATATAATTTTTTTCCTCATGTACAAACATCATTTGTAGTTTCTTCAGACTAAAACCAATTCAGTGTATGAATTTGCTTATTTTGGGTTTCTTCCCAGAGATCAGTCTACCCTAAAAGTCTTCATGCTTACTGTAGGTATATACCCTGTGTTTCTTTCTTTTCCTATCTATACTCCCCTGATTGTCATTCCAGAATGTGCAGGACATTGAAAATCTTCTACCTAGGGAGCAGGCTGAGTTCCATAATGAAAGCCAGGAGACTTTGATTAATGCCATTTATTCTTTAATGGCCCATTTTAAATCATGGCCACTGGGGGAAAGATTCTCTCCATTCAGTTATGATTGTGGTTCATCTGATTCACTTAGCCTAGATGCTAGTAGGGTTTGGAAGGTCTTTCATTTCACAGGAGGGAATGGGTAGCAAGATAATGCCCACTGCATGCATTACGGATTTGTTACAGAAAAGAGGAAATTACCCAGTCAGGATAGATA
This sequence comes from Gracilinanus agilis, assembly GCF_016433145.1. Classification (NCBI taxonomy): domain Eukaryota; kingdom Metazoa; phylum Chordata; class Mammalia; order Didelphimorphia; family Didelphidae; genus Gracilinanus; species Gracilinanus agilis. Next base: position 489,085,881 of record NC_058130.1, on the reverse strand, counting down.
AGTCTCTGTAGCTTTGTATCCGCATTGGAATAGCCACAGAGTTTGTCTTAGTCTGAATAAAGCCCTAAGTTATTAATTGTTTTAATGATTTCATTGATTTCTGTTAATCTAGGTAATGTGACTTGCTAAACTTGGTAGTTTATTTTGCTTTTCAATTAACCTTTTACTTTTGCTATATCATTTTTTATTAAAAACAAATGTTTTATCTACATTTTAATGATATGAATATCTTCCTTTAATATGAATTATACTCAGCAATCTGTACAGCAATTTCCCTGAATATTTCAGGATAATGACAGAGAAAGTAATGACTGGATATTTTCATTTCTGGTCATTATCAAAATGAAAAATGTTTCCAAGAAATTACAGGAAAGACAGAACATTTTCTTTATTAGTGATAGTAGGCTTTAAAGATTTTAATTGTGAAAGAACATTAATTGAACTGAGGAAAAAGATCATTCTTCAGTAATTTCATGTTGATTTAAAAAATCATCATCAATTAATATGATGGAATATTTTGTTATTGACTCTGAAGTACTGAAGGAGTGTTTGTAATAGCATTTTTTTTAAAGAAGAAAGGTGCATCCATTCTGTCTGTAATTTGCATGTTTATAAGTTATTTCAGTAGTTTATATAGAGATAATTATGTGATATTCAAGCACACCCTGACTAATTAAACCTTTAATTTGCTTTGACAGATATAAAGATATCTATGTGCTCTGTAAATGCTTTCTTGAAATTGCCGGAATAGGATGAGAAAGCAGGCTTACTTCTGATGATTCCTAAGGAATCACTTTTTCATGCACTATTTGTACAAATTAAAAATTGTTAATAGAGAAATGTTGTAATTGATTAGCCTATGTATGTTTACAGCTCACTTTAATTGCTTAAAAACACCATTTGTCAGCTTCATGTTCTATTGACAAGCCTATTGATTTATCCGATTTTGGCTTTGTCTTGTCTCTCGTACATAAAACTCACATATGCAGTTCAAATGGGAAATGACTGTATTGATTTCCTTAACTTGAGCCCAAATGCTAAAGATTTTTGGATAAGCTTTCTCATTACTTAAGCCAAAATCAATAAGAAAGAGCATCTTTTAATGAAAGAGCAGTTTGAGCAACGTACTTCAGAAATGGGGTCCTGTTCATCCTTTGCTTTACAAATCGATCTTCCAGGTTCCTTAAGTGAGGTCCAATTGGTTGACATTGTGGTTTGTCTTTGTGTGTAAACTTGCAGCTTCAGAAAAGAGAAGATGAGCTACAGAGACGGCAGAAAGCAACTCTTTCCCTTCAAGAAAAAGGAAGATGAGCTGCTCACTGAGGTACAAAACCTGGTGCTGAAATGCAACACTACTTTTTCATAGTATATAAAGCAACTTTTAAATCTCTTATTTCTGCCACTAGGATGTTTTCAGGGATGCCTAAATGGGTGTGTTTAAATTCTTACTCTGTCGTTATTGATTGTTTTTGTATAGCTGTTTCATTTAAATATTTGTATTTGTTTAGGGGAATCTTAGTTAATGGGAGTATAATATTCAATAACATTGCCACATCAGGCCATTTAAAAAATAACATATATCTAACAGAATTTCATCTCAGCAACAAATTAAAAATTGTGTAATTTGTAAGCTTTTGAAAAAAACTGGAACGTAAGATCTGTGCTCTAGAAAAATAATGTGATAAATCTGAACAGTGGCAGAAAAAACTTGGGCAAAGAGCACAAGTTATATGGGCAGGCCAAACGTCAGGTACTGTACTAAGATATCATTAACTTCCTTGAACTACATAAATTAAGCTGATTATGTCTTCACTTAATTAACTGAGAATGACCTATTGATGTATTGGCAGAGCAAGATAGAGACCCGTGTACTGCACTGTACTAAATTTATTGGTTTTCAATTAGTTCTACCATTGTCTGCGACTATTGAGAAAAAATGAGCTTACTTCTATGTTCTGTGCTATGCTTTTTGTACTTATCTTACTATTTGAAATCATACTGTAACATATTACGATGGTCATTATTTGAAATCACAATATAAGCAGTTTCTTTTTCAAAGGTTTTCAGTTTATTATAATTATTTTTACTATTTTCTATTTAAAGTTTAAAGGAGATGCTTGATTTCCCTGATTACAAATCAATTTTGGTTTATTTAAATATAGTAAACATGTAAGCTCATTCATTTGTTATCATTGTCAAATACAAAGGTAATCTATTTCTGGAAATTATTGTTTAAAATTTACTTCAATTTAGAGCATTTTATTTTTAAAACATGTCCTAACACACTGATTGCAATTTCTCTTTGTAAATTTCAAATGAATTTATCATGTAGATATTGACATATTGAAGCTTTGGGCTAAAAAAATGAATTATTTTGTATTTAAGGGTATCATTTTATTTTAATAAGGTTAAATAATATATTAATGCTTAAACACAAAAAGAGAACAATTGGTACATAGGAAAAGAACTTAAAATTATATTAATGTAGTACATTATTTTTTCCAGCTTATAGTAACATTGCTAAACTTTGCTCAAATATATAATTTGGTATTTGAAATACACTAGTTAATCTATCATATTCTATTCAGTGTAGGAAGAAGGAAATATGCATTTTAAGGAGTCCTACTTGTAGATATTTTATGAATAAAATTTCCTTCTCTGACCAATCCAAATTAGAAGAAATAATTCTTTCTTTCATTTGAAAGAAAAACATAGTTTTCCATTGAACGGAAAGTTAAAATATAAACATTCTTAATGATACCTCGATGAGAATGAATGAATTAAAAAAAATCTGTTAACCCCTTACATGATATGACTATCTCCAAGTTCTCAAGACTCTGAAGAGAGACATTGTGACCTCAAGGAACTAACATTTTAATAGAAGATACATATATAGGTAAATGGTGGTCCAATATGGGATTTTTGGTCTGAGAAGTCTTCAGATGTGTATTGAGTAGTCAACTGAGATGCATTTTCCAGAAAATGGTGGTAATATTGATTGGTTTACTGAACATATAACAAGAAGGAAATGAAGTCAATTAATGATAAAAGAATCTATATGTCACTTATCTGATAAATAATAGCTTTTTAAAAACAGTTTTGAGCAAATCCCCTATATTTGAATTTCAAATGCCTTATTGTAAAATGAAAACAGGTAGAAGATAGGCAAGAGGCCAGGAACTATACCAAATGCTGTCCATCTCTAGATCTATGATATTATTTTATCAAATGAAAGATATAAAAAATAAAAATCTGATCACTAGATCATTCATATGTCAGGAACTATTTTCCTTTTTTCCCTTATGTTTCATAGACCTTGGCATAATTGAAAAAGTATGAATAAAATTAATGAACAACACATAATAATATATCTGCCACATCACTTCACCCTCTGCAGTCTTTCCCAGATAGATTCAAACAGTTCCCACACAGCCTAGAAGTTTCTCTGAACTTAGGAATTTTAACAATTTAGCTTGATGATCCCCCATGGCCAGTTATCTTGTTAGTCTGCAAACGAACATACATACATTGTATAACATACTTCACAGCTGATAATTGACTTATTCATCCAATGTGGGCAGTTTTTAAAGATTTGGGAACTTGAGACCTGAACTTTCTCACACATGGTGCATGGATCCAAGATTCTGTGCCTATTAGAATTTTTAGGAGGCAAATGTTGCTAACTCTGACAGTTTCCAATTGCTTCTCCTATGGCTCAGTCATTGAAGATCAGGGGGAGAAAATTCATTAATAGGCAATCCAGCTACTATCCTACTCTGGTGTACTCTACTCTTTCACAGCTGGGTCTTGCTCCCTCTCTTGGCTGTTGAATCTTGTCTATTCTTGTGGCACATATCTCCTCCTGTTTCCCAGAAGCCTGACAACTCTTTGGCAATGACTTACCCAAAGCATACAGCTTTGATCTTCAGAGGCACATATTTATTCCCCTTTTCTGCTCTGATCCTTTCCTCGTATTATATACAGCATTTTAAAAATTCTTAATTCCTGTCTTATAATCAATACTAAATATCAGTTCCAAGGCAGAAGAGCAGTAAAGGATGAGAAATTGGGTTAAGTGACTTGTCCAGAGTCACACAACTAGGAAATGTCTGATGTCAGATTTGAACCCAGGACCTCCTGTCTCCAGGTCTAGTTCTCTACCCACTGAGCTGCCTCCAGGTCCCAGAGTAAATTCTTAATAAATATTAATTGAATTGAATCATATATATTGAAAGGAGGAAAATAAACTGAATTGGAGGGTCAGAGATGGCTGGATGGAGAGTAATGCTTGAGTTGGGCTTTATATAGCAAAGAGGTGAGGACATTCACATCAGTAGCAGTAAAGAATTGAAATTGGGAAGGTACAAATCACCTTAGGAGACAGTGAGTTGATTAGAAATTTATGTATAATTAATTTAACAATTAATATTATTTTTTAAAATATTAACTTTGCCTAGGTGAATGGTAGGCTGAAATAAAAAGTACTTTTCAAAAAGTTCTTTTCAGTACAATAACTGGAGCTTATTAAATAACAGACAAACAATTTAAAAGTTATTTTTAGCTACTGGGAGCAATTAAAGGCTTTTGAGAAGGTAAAAGACACAGTAGAAAGAGACAAAGATGATGGTTGAAGAAGACTCACCACAATTACAGAAATCTTAATACAATGGCATCCTAAATTGGCATTTTTTTCATTAAAGTTGATTTTTATTTTCAAACTTCAGAGCACAAAGGTATTAAAATTGATATGCATGTATAATTTTGAGTCTATCATTTTTGAGTGGGTGGCATTTTTTTGGAAGCTGCCCTTTTCAGACATTTTTTAAATGAACAAGTATTTATTGAATATGAAAAGACAGGTAGATCAAGAAGATATCTGATAGCATTCATATAATATACTTTTAATTTATAACTGAAATTAAAATAGACTTTATTTAAAAAAAAGTTGGGGCAGCTGGGTAGCTCAGTGGACTAAGAGTCAGGCCTAGAGACGGGAGGTCCCAGGTTCAAATCCGGCCTCAGACACTTCCCAGCTGTGTGACCCTGGGCAAGTCACTTGACCCCCATTGACCACCCTTACCACTCTTCCACTAGGAACCAATACACAGAAGTTAAGGGTTTAAAAAAATACTAAAAAAATAGACTTTATTTTTAAAAAGTTACTGGTACTCTTAGGTCAGCTAGGTGACACAGTGTAGAGAGCACTGGACTTAGAAACAGGAAGACTCATCTTCCTGAATTCAAATCTGGACTCAGATATTTATTAGCTGTGTAACACTGAGTAATTCACTTAAACCTGTTTACCTCGGTTTCCTTATTTGGAAAATGTGTTGGGGAAGAGAATGGCAAATAACTCGAATATCTTTTTCAGGAAAATCCCCAATGGAGTCACAATGTGCTGGACACAACTGAAAAGCCTGAATGACAACCACAGAATACTTTTAAGACTAAAATGAATTAAAGCTAGGTGGTGTTGTGGATATCAGGAAGTATTTGAAACTTTTCTTAGACACTTAACAGTTGTGTGACCCTGGGCAAGTCACTTAACCTCTGTCTCTGTTTTCTCATCGGTAAAATGGGAATAGCACCCTCTTCATAGGGTTGTAGTGAGGATCGAATGAGATGGTACTTATAATAATACTTTACAGACTTTAAGTACTATATGAATGAGTTATTATTAATATTAAGTATTTTTTATTGTAATGGTATCAAGATTCAATATGTTAGAGCAAAATTACAAGGAACTCTTTGAAAACAATAGTGTTATATATATGTATACAACATATATACTTTATGATCAAGAGAATTATGTTGCCTTTGGTCAGGATTGTCAATTAATCTGAGTTAAATGCAGCCTTTCTCACTACTGGAGGAAAAGGTCCCTCTCTCTGTGCTAGATGCTTTAAGCTATTTACCCAGTATCTAGCATTTGAATTCCAAAGATCATAACAACATAGGTTTCAAGAAATTTAGAAATGGATGATCCATTAATGATCATTTGGAGCCAAGAGTTCTTAACATTTTTGTTTCATAAAACTCTTTGATTTAGTGAAATCACTGAATTTTCTCAGATTTTAAATTCCTAAAATAAAATGTACCCCAAAGACAACCCATTACATTGAAATAAAGATCCCTTGAAATGTATCAAAAGCTTTCATTTATTACTAGAATAAAAATAGACCTTTTTAAAAAGTCTTTTTAAGAAACTGAAGGATAACTAAAATGTAACTTAGTAAACCATCCCTACCTCATTTTAATGGTGAGGAAAATGAGATCCAGAAGAGTTAAATGCCTACTTTGAAGATCCCTCAGCTCATTAATAACAGAGTTGTGTTTTGATTCTATGTTCTCTGATACCAAATCTAGTGTTCTTTATGTTTTGCTTAATAACCAAGGGCTCTCAGGACAAATATTTCTTACAACTTCATCTCATATGAAGCATTTTTTTGAGCAACTTCTAAAATATAGAGACCATGAAGAATCAATAATTTTAGGCAGTTTAAGTGTTGCAGGGAACTCTCCAATCATTTAAGTGATTTCATGTTATTTTTTAAGGCGTCATCTTTTTTTTTTTGATTATGTATTTATTTATTTTATCTTTGTTGGTTACATTAAAATTCCCAGATATTTCCCTCCCTTACTCCCCTCCCTGTATTAGAGAAGGCATCATTTGAAAAAAAATATCTTTCTTATTTCTATTTGTCAGTTATTTCTTTGGAAGTGGACATATATGAAATATTCTTTAACCAATATTTCTGTTGTTACATATAATGTTTTCTTTTCTTGGTTCTATTCATTTCATTCTTCATAATTTCATGTATGTCATTCCATTTCTTTCTTTAAATGCAAATAATTTAATTGATAATAATATGTAGGTTATTTTTTGTTTTGCTTCTATATTGGTCATTGGTGAGAGAATGCTCATATAAAACCAAAACCTCAAGTAAATAAACTAATGTGAAAAATAGTAAGTTTTAATTAACATTCTGACATCAACGGTTCCCTCTCCAGAGGTGGATACATTCTTTGTCATAAGTCCTTCAGAATTGTCTTGGCTCATTGTATTGCTGAGAGTAGATAGGTCTTCATTGTACAATATTGCTGTTACTGTGTACAATGTTTTCTTCATTCTCAGTTCACTCTGCATCAATTCATGTATGTCTTTTCATCTTTCTGAAATAATCTTGATCATCATTTTTTTAGAGAACAGTAGTATTACATCATATTCACATGCCACAATTTGTTCAGCCATTTCCAAACTGATTGACATTCCCTCAACTTCCAATTCTTTGCCATTACAAAAAGAGCTGCTATATATATTTTTGTACAAGTAAGTCCCTTACTCTTTTTTATGATTTTTTTTGATACATAACTTGTGACATAAAGTTGTAGTTTCCTTGCTAGTATTCTATTTAAAATGTTTGTATTGATATTCATTAATTAAATAGGCCTATAATTTTCTTTTTTTTTATCTTTTTTTCTCTTCTTGATTTAGCTATCCTCACTATATTTATGTCATAAAAAGAATTTGGTAGCACTCTGTCTTTCCCTATTTTCTGCAATAGTTTATATAGCATTGAGATTAATTTTTCTTTAAATGTTTGCTAGAATTTGTTTATGAATACATCTGGCCCTGGATTTTTTTCCTTAGGGAGTTCATTTTTGTCTTGTTCATTTTCTTTTTCTTATGTGGAATTATTTAAGTATTCTATTTTCTCTGTTGCTGATTGGGATAATTCAATTTTTTTGGATTGACTTGATGATTATTGCAGTTTGAGATCTGGTACTACTAGATCACATTCCTTCACACTTTTTTTCATTAATTCTCTTCATATTCTTGACCTTTTGTTCTTCGATATGATTTTTGCTGTTAGTTTTTCTATTTATATGAACTAATTATTAGGTAGTTTGCTATGACACTGAATAACTAAATTAATTTAAGTAGAATTGTCATTTTATTATATTAGCTAGACCTACTTTTGGGCAATTAATGTTTTTCCAGTTGTTTGGATCTGACATTATTTGCTTGAGAAGTTTCTTATAAATGTGTTAATATAATTCCTGTGTTAGTCTTGGCAATTAGATTTCAAGGTCTTTTATATTGTTGGAGTTATTTTAAATGGTATATCTCTTTCTAGCTCTTGTTGCTGGCCTTTGTTGGTAATATAAATGCTGGTGATTTATGTAGCTTTGTTTTGTATCCTGCAACTTTGCTGAAATTATTAATTATTCCAATTAGTATTTTGGTTGATTCTCTATGATTCATTAAGCATACCATCAGTCATCTTCAGAGTGAGTTTAATTTCTTCATTGTCTACTTTAATTCCTTCAATTTATTTTTCTATTCTTATTACTAAAGCTCACATCTCCAGCACAATATTAAATAATAGTGGTGATAATGGAAATCCTTGCTTCATCCCTGATCTTATTGGGAAGGCTTCTAACTTATTCCCATTGGAGTTGATATTAGAGATAAAACCGATGGTTTTAGATAGATACTACTTATTGTTTTAAGGAATGGCCCAATTATTCCTATACTTTCAACTCTTTTCAATAATAATGGATGCTGTATTTTATTGAAGGTTTTTTACATTTATTGAAATAGTTATGTTAGTTTTATTATTGATATATTTAATTATGCTTTTGGTTTTACTAATATTAAAGTAGCCCTGCATTGTTGGTATAAATCAACCCGGTAATTGATTCTTGTGGTATATTATTGTAGTCTCTTTCCTAATATTCTATTTAAAATGTTTGCATTAATATTAATTGATGAAATAGGCCAATAATTTTCTTTTTTTTTTAATTTTGCTTTTTTTGATTTAGCTATCCTCACTATATTTATGTCATAAAAAGAATTTGGTAGCACTCCTTTCCCTATTTTCTCCAATAGTTTATATATTATTGAGATTATTTTTTCTTTAAATGTTTGCTACTATTTGCTTATGAATCCATCTGGCCTTGGATTTTGTTCACATAAATTGTTCTTTGACATAGTCTTCTTTTAGAATTAGGTTATTTAGTTTCCAATTAATTTTTACTTTGTCTTTCCTTGAACTCTTATTGATTTTAATTTTTATAGTATGGTGATCATAAAATGATGCATTTATTACTTCTTTTTTGTATTTAGTTTGATGCTCCAATACAAAGTTAATTTTTGTTTAGGTGCCATGTGCTACTGAAAAGAAGGTATATTTTTTTTATCCCCATTCAGTTTTTTCCAGAACTTTATTAAATCTAATATTTCTAAAATTAATTTCATTCACTTCCTTCACATCTTTCTCATTTTTTTTGGTTCAAATTATCTAGATCTGAGAGGGAAAATTTGAGGCCTCATAATAATATAGTTTTAAAGTCTATTTCCTTATGAAGCTCATTTAATTTATCCTTTAAAAATATAAAGACCATTCTATTTTGTACATATATGTTGACTATTGATATTACTTCATTGTCTATGGCATCTTTTATCAAGATGTAATTTCTTTTTTTATCTTTTAATTAGATCTAGTTTTGTTTTAGCTTCGTCCAAGATCATGATTGCTGCTTTTTTTTTTTTAACTTAAGCTGAAGCACAATAGATTCTGCTCCAGATGCTTACATTTGCTCTATTGGTAGTGCCTTAAATGTGTTTCTTATAAATATATTGTATGATGTTGTTTTTGATCCACTCTGCTATCTTCTGTTTAATGAGTTAATTCATCCTGTTCACATTCAGAGTTATGATTACCAACTGTGTATTCTCATCCATCTTGTTTTATCCTTTTGATCTTGCTCTTTCTTTCTCCTTTCATTTTATCCCTCCATACAAGTGTTTTTCTTTTAATCACTATCTCCACTTCTCCTTCTTCCTATTATCTTCCCTTATGTTATTACACCTCTATTTTTCTATATGATAAGAAAGGATTAACCAAATGAAAATGGTTGTTATTTCCTGTCTCAGTCAATTCTGATGAAAGTAAGATTTAAGCTTTGCCCATTACCACCCTTATTTTCTCCTCCATTGTAATAGTTGTTCTGAACCTTTTTAGGTGAGATAAAGTTATACCATTCGATCTCTCTCTTTCCTTTTCTCTTGATGAATTTTTCTTTTACACCCCATGATTTTTTATTCCATATCATGTCATCCCAGTCAACTTATACCCACTCCCTCTCATTATAATCCTACCTGTTCTAAGACTGATAAAAATTATAAATATCATATTTTCATGTAGCAATACAAGCAGTTGGACCTTATTGAGTCCTTTAAATTTCCTTTGTTTACCTTTTTATGTTTCTCAAGTCTTACATTTAAACTTTAAATTTCTAGTTAGGTTTGGTCTTTTCATAAGAAATGTTTGGTAATCTTCATTTTATTAAATGGCCATTTTTTCCTGGTGAAAATATAATGCAGTTTTGCTGGGTAGGTGAGTCTGTGTTGTAAACTGTAAGAGAGGAAACTAGATATTTAAGTTATGGTTGACAGAAATTGGATTAACTTGATTTCAAATTAAATTAGACCCAAGTCAGGATGACTTTTATGGAAGTTTATTTACAATTAGGAAGGTTGAAGGTAGGGAAATTGAGAGAGAGAAACTCTGGCCCAGACCAGAGGTCCGGACCAGGTAAGAATTTAGAGGTCCCAGCAAAGGAGCACAGAAGTTAATTAAACAAGGCTTCTAGCCACAAGGCCTCCTCCTATAAGAAAGGCAAGAGAGGCCTCCTTGAGGGTAGAGCCTCCAGAAACGCCAAGGGAGGAGAAAGGAAGTCAGCTTAACTTACCCACATGACAATTCAGAGGGAAGCAGTCTGAGGTCTCACCAGAGATCCTTCTACACCAAGTTCAAACACCAACTACTCTCCACAGGAAGTTACCATCATATTTAAAAGATAGCATCTTTCGTCATTTCCTGCATCCACCTCCAATTTCAAGTGGACAAATGGCAGCCTCAACACTGTTTTGGACTGCCCAAAGGGCAGTCCCTTGTTTTTGATTTGATACTTATTGTCATGTGTGAGTAACAGACCTTCCCCTCCCCACTTAATTCTAAGTTGGGTGGGGTGACATTATTCCTGATGGCTAGAGTCTAAAGGATGAATGAGGATGAGCTAATTCCATTTACACAAAACCTAGTCCCTTTGCTTTCTGGAATAGCAAATACCATTCTTTTAATGTGGAAACTGCTAAGTTCTGTGTAATCCTAACTGTAGCTCCATCTTATTTGAATTGTTTCTTTGTGGCTGTTTGTAGTATTTTCTTTGCTTGAGAGCTCTTGAATTTGGCTATAATATTCCTAGGAGTTGCTTCTGGGGATTTATTTCAGGAAGGTATTGGTAGATTCTTTCGCTTTCTTTTTATCCACTTCAAGAATATTAGGGCAGTTGTCTTTAATAATTTCTTCTAACATGATATCTAGGTTTTTAACAATAACCTTCAGATAGTCCAACAATTCTTAACTTGTCTCTCATGGATCTATTTTTCAGGTCATTTTTTTTTTCAGTGAGATATTTTGCTTGTTCTTTTTTCCCATTCTTTTGTTTGTTTGTTTGCTTTATTTATTGTATATCTCATGAAGTCATTAGCTTCTGGTCCAATTCAAATTTTTAAGGAGTTATTTTCTTCCTTGAAGTTTTGAATTTCCTTTTCCATTTGGTTGATTCTACTTTTTAAAGGGATTTTTAAAAAATTGGATTTTTGTATCTCTTTTTCAATTTGGTCAATTCTGCTTTGAATTTCTTTTGTATCTTTTCTCCAGTTTTCCTCTGTCTCTCTTAATTGATTTTTGAAATCTGTTTTGAGTTCTTCCAGAGCTTGAGACCAATTCATATTTTTCACTGAAGTTTTGCATGTAGTTATTTTGCTTTCCCTGTCTCCTTCTTAACCCATGATTTGCTTTTTTTTTGTTTCTATAAAATTTTTCTCTGATTATTATTTTTTTTTTGTTTTTATCTGTTTGCTCATTTTCCTACCTTTTTTCTTTACTTTTACTTTTATCTCGAGGGCAGGCTCTGTTCTTAGAGAATAGGGGCACTATCTTAAATTTTAGTTCTTCCTTAGTTATATTTCTAGGTTTCTGGATATTTCAGTTTTTACATGGTGGTATGATGTCCTATGGGCTTGGAACTATGAAAATCAGCTTTCCTTGATGATTCAATCTCCCCTGGTACTACTACTTTGTGCTGATGCTCAGGGCCTCATGTCCATCTTGGGCAGGAGCACTGGGTTTCACTCTAGGTTTATATGTCAGGTGCATTTACCGTCTAGTGCTAGGATTCTGGTCCTCTCTTCAAACATGGACAGGAGCTTATAGTCTTCCTTGTGGTTTGTACTGGTTAGGCACACTGAGAAATGCCTTGCACTGAGACTTGGGGACTCACCTTGGCAGCAGGGTCTTTGGGCCTCACTCTGGACTCACACTGGTCAGATACATCCTAGACTGCTTTGCCCTGGGGTTCAAGTCCTTACTGTACTTGAACAGAGACTCTGGGCCTCTTCTTGAGTTTGCACTCCTAGATGTTTGGGCCCCTGCCTTGTGTTAGTACTTGGGGCCTCACCTTGGGCACGGGCAGTCTCCAAACCTCATTCTGGGTTTATACCAACATGGTACCTTTTTTATTGCCTTGTACTAGGGCTTGGGGTCTCACTGTAGATTTTTGCTAGGCCTTGGAACTTCAAGGGGTAGGAATGGGGCTGCTCTGTTATTGATTTAGGCAGAGTCTCAGGGTCTCAAAGTTGTCTTGACCTCAGATTCAGAACCTAGAGCAGTAGATGTAGGATGGATTGGGTTTGCTACTAACTTGCACAAGTACTCCTTGGTGTAGTCTTGCTGTGGACTGCTCTCTTCTCTCACTCCAGTGAACCAGATCCTCTCTGCCTACCTTTCAAGTTGTTTTCTGCAGGAAAATTGCTTTACCCTATCCCCTTATTTGTTCTGTTATTATTTGTTTTGAAGCGTTATTTTAAGGTTGGTTGGAGAGGATTCTGAGAAGTTTAAGATTTCCCTGCCTCTATTCTGCCATGTTGGAAAATCATCATTAAAACTAAATTCCAGCCATCTTATATCTACCATTCATACCTTCATTTATTTTGATTTTTCTGAGATCATTGTCCACTATGATTTGTGACCATATCACACACCAGGTGTTAAGTTTCAAAATGGAACAGTTTAGGATCATTGAATACTTTAAGCTTTCTCCCCATTCATAATTAAATATAGTTCTATCTTCTCTACATACTCAGTTCTGAACATCACTCCCTTTACTAGGTTTTTTTTTTTTATTTTTTATTTTTTTTTTTATCCTGGGACTCCATTCAAGGAGCATAGGGCCACAACCAGTAGGCAATGGGACACACAGTCGCTCAGGGTCACCCAGCTGGGAAGTGTCTGAGCCCGGACTTGAACCTAGGACCTTTTTCGTCTCTAGGCCTGGCTCTTAATCCACTGAGCTAGCCCAGCTGCCCCTACTTTAGGTTGCAGTTTCTTTAGCAGATGTAGTTTTTACAGGGTGGGGTTGCTAGCCCCACGCCCAACCCTCCTCCTTTTTCATCAGGGCTAGGGACCATCCTTGGCCCAGGAGTGGTAACCCTTTACTAGTAAGAGCCCCAAATTCATCTTATCCTAGGTAATGAGTGCTACATTATAACTACTGTTAAAGGTCTGGTCAGGCAAAGTACAATTTAAGACTTCCAATAAAATATTACTACTCTTCTGGTAGACTGTCACATTTGATCTAATTTGACCAGAAAATTGCTAATTTATTTTAAATTTCTAAAGTCTTTATTCTTTTTAAAATATATATTTGATTGTCCAGAAACACTTATAGTTTCAATAATTTTGCTTCATAGTTATAGAAGAATTCACTCACAAAATTTAACAATTGAAATGTAGCATGATTATACTACCCTTAGTTGTTATATACCAGAGTGATAAAAATTATCTGGAGAAATATTTTGCCAAATTTCCTCCTTTGGAAAGTTTAAGTATGTTCCATGTATAGATACAATTTTTATATTGACTCTTCAAAAGTACTGCAATCATTTTGGGATTACATAAAATCAACTTTTAAAAGATAATTATTAGTTTCAAGATGAATATTTTATGTGCATTAAAAATTATAGCTTTTTTAATGTTTAGAGGTTTCTCAGGAGTGTAACAGAAAATGTTTAACAATTGAATCTCTGCTTTATAATGTATTGTATACTTTAAAGTTTAATCTGAATTTCCCAATTTCTGAAGTATAAATGCTTTACGATGGAAATTTTAAAATTGACTCTTATGCAACAATATGTGTTGCCTCTAGCACATTATTGAATTTATGGAAAGATGAAGTGCATGATAATCATTGTTTACATGCACTTGCTTCCATGTTTTAGTAATATTTATTGGAATCAGGATGAACCTGTTCTTTCATTCCTTTTGAAGTAGTAAAGTTGTGTAGCAGGTCCAAATATTGATTTTCAAAGGGTTCAGACTGATGAATCTATGTGTGGTTAATTCACAATTTCTAACTATGAATCTTTTCATTAGTATCAATTATACTTTCCTGCCCCCTGACCTCTTCTCATTTTGTATCATTCTCATTCATGTCATTCTACATATCTGCTTTAGATGATCCATGTAACTTGCTGGGCAGCTTCATCAGGTTCCATAAATATCTTTAGGAATAACAATTTAATGCTTTGCCTGTCAGCTCTCATTTCTATTAATTCCTTCTCTATCCCTAACCCTGGCTCTCTTTCTGGCTTTTTGGACATTACTCCCCTGCCTCAGGTGCCATTTTAGCCGGAAATTCCTTTCTGCTCCAATGACCTCTTGATCCAAGAACATCTCTCTACCATGTTGATTCCCTTCTCCTATTAGTGAATACCTTCTGAGGCTTCCATTTTGTGGATGTCCCCAACCTGACCAGCCTTCCATCTCCTCCTAATACTACTTCTGACTTTTTAGACTTGGCACCAAGCAAATGCGTTGTTATGTCCCTCACATTCCCCCCCCCCCCTTAAGCTCCTTTTTGTATATTGTCTTCCTCAATGGAACGTAAGCTCCTTGAGGATAGAAACTATCTTTCCTTTTGTTTGTATTTGTATCCTCAACAGTACCTGGCACATAGCAAATGTTTGTTGTTGCTTTGTTGTACTACTGGCCTACTTTCTTTTCTTGTCATACATAATCTTTTATGCCATTTCTGTGCTAATGAATTTTTAATATGCATATTGTTTAAAATTTCCACAAATCCTTTTCTTATTTTAATTCTTCTGAGATACTGTATTCCATAATTCATAGGCAAATATCATCACTGAGAAAATATTGATGTTACATTGCAGGAGTGAACACTTCAGGACTATTGAAAGTATACTTTAACAAACAAAATGACTGCAATTATATTTCCTTTTTCTTCTTAATTCTAAGCTTATCACTTTGCTCATCTACTTCCATCAATCAAATTATTTACCAGTTATCATTTAAGTACTGAGGACATATGATATTTGCACATTTAATAAAATAGTTCTATGAATGTGTTCCCAGTAATGACAGGATTGAATACTACCCATGGATGTGTTTTTTTTAAGTTTAGTATATAGGCCTCAGTTAAATAATAAATAAAACTTATATATAAGCATATGAAACATACATCTAAGAAATATAAATCACTCTTAAGGAATTGATCAGTATTTAATGATATAGATACCACCATATTCTTTCAATGAATATCCCCAATATATGACTTTTAGTAAAATAATGCTGAAGGGTACAATTAGTTCTATGAAGCTATTTAAATCTATCAACTATAAATGATGTCATCTATGTTGATATTCCCTCCATCAGTATATTTTCCAACTAATTTATACCTTCTCAACTGATGCTGTTATTCTTCCATAATGGATTCATTCAATATTTGGAATAGCTCCCTCTACATCTTTTTATATGTTGTGGAGATTTGTGCAGCCCTTATGTGGTCCATATATTACTCCTCCAAGTTAAGAGAGTGAGAGTGGTTGGAGAGCAGCACCAATTAACAATGTATTGGTTTCCATAGTTTTATCTCATACACATAATTTTCTGTCTTTCCTATATCTATAGATTGTCATTGTCTTCAGTACAGAAATTCAGAAGATTCCCCACAGAAGGCAACTATGATGATTTGTTGCACTTTCACTAAATCTGAGTAACACCTTTAGATTGTACAGTGACTGTTTTTCACCCATCAGAAGGCTCTCCATTAACTTAGATATTATAGTTCAAAGAGACTGAAAAGAGCATTAGAGTATTATAAATTCTGTTATTGCACATTGACTTTGGTTTGGTCAATTTATATGAAATATGATTTTAACTAATTTGAACCTGTCTATATTGTTGAGAATAGAAGATGATAGCAAACATATCTGAACACAAAATTTTTAGTTCTTGTTTGTTCTTTTTCCCATTTGGCTTAATAATATTAGATAAAAATTAAATAGGATTATTTGGTTAGCAGAGAAATCATCCCTCCCTGCCCATGTGTAAAATTCTCCTAATATATTGTAATAATATATTATGATTCCCTTGAAAGAAGGGTCTATACATACAGTTAAACTTTATATCACTTAGGAATAATACTTTTTTATCAATGTTTATTTTAATCTCCTCAATGAGAAAAGAGGATTGAGAGTATTTATTACAATCTCCTGTTTCAAATAGACTCAGAACCAAAATATTCTTCTGAAAAACATCAGATGGTATTCTTTGTTCATGATTTAGTTTTTATTTAATAAACTTATGGAATTCTCTGGTATTGAGAAGATCCTTGCTTTGGTTTGGACATTTACTTTTCCCCTCTAGGAAAAATAAACTAGTTCAGTAAATTGAATAATTGGTATCATTATCAACCTTGTCACAAAAAAAAATCAGGTTAAATAATATGGAACCTTTATCTTCAATTGTTTCTTAGAAGTACTTTCTTGATGTTTCAGCCCCAAGGCTTATATCAAAGTTGTTTCCTTCAATGCTGAAACTTCAAGCTTCCAATTCACCAGTACTGAAACCCTAAGCATCAAAGCAGAGTTGTTCTGTGATCCCTAGCTAAGCATTTGCTTTCTTGAAATGATGCTCAGTGTTCTGATTCTGAATCAAGATCTGAGGTTGCTGTTATCAGGAGATAAATTAGATAACCAGGAGATTAAACCTTTTGACTTCCACTGAGATCTCTATGTGCTTGGACACTTGTCACAGTTTCCTCGCTGATCTATCCTTATTTTTCTGACATGACATTTCTAAAATACTGTAATGTATTTTTGGGTTGTTACTTCATAAGTTACAAAACTAACTATTTTCTTTTTGTTTTGATGAATCTGCTAATAGAGCATCTTTTGACAAGTTCTCCATTTACATTCTTTGACTATTTTAATCAAGAGATAATGATAAAATGTTAAATCCATTGGTTTTGTCCTTTATAGTGAATGTGAATTTTAGACTGTGCTTTCTAATTACTAAGAAGAGACATATTTTTAAATTTGTATTGAAATATTGAGAAAAAATATTCCTATGTATTCTTGAGGTGACTTCTCTTTTATCAAGAAACTCCTCTAGATCTCAGTTTCCTCATGTGTAAAATGAGGGTATTGGATTAGAAGATCTATAAGGCCTCTTCTACATCTAGACCTATGATGATATATGGCTCATCAATGACTTCCTCTTAGCAGTTATTTTGTTAATTTTTCTTTTTAGTCATCTTCTTCCTAGAAACCCAATTGCCTTAGTGAGTTTAGCAGATGTCCTCTAAGTAGGACTTTCCCTGAGTCTCACTTCTTCTACATTCCACTGTACATTTATCTATTCCTCAGATATTTGATCTTCACTTATTGGGCCAGCATAGGATTGGGTAGGGGTAGGCACCAAGATATATGAAACAGTGCCAACTTTCAAGATGTATGAAACCATTCATTCTTTACCTATTGTTACTTGAAATCTTCAATTTCATCCTTAATATTTGTCCATCCTTTGATTTAGTTATGCAATCAATAAGTATTTATCTGCCAGGAACTATGCTAGACTCTTGGGATATAAAGCAAGTCAGTAAACAATAATAAATTAAGCACTTATTCTCTACTTGGAGCTATGCTAAGTTCTGAGAATACAAATACAAAAAAGAAAAGATAGATACTAACTTCAAAGAGTTTATAATCTAACGAGAAAGGAAACACCTAAAAAGAAACTGAAAAGTGGTGGAGGGATGATGGAGAAGTGTGGAGGAGTACAGGATGGGGGAAATGAAGTGGCAAAAATGATCCTTCAAAGATCTTTTCTTCCAGTTGGGGAGATAATATGCAATCATCACTGTCCAAACAAGATATTATATATATGTGTATACATACAATACATATATATATATATATATATACACACCCATATGTTTTATGTATGTGTATAAATAGGAGAAAGACTCAGAAGAGAGAAAGAGGGGGGTTTTTATGCAGTGGGAACCAGAAGAACATGCTTCTTTCAGGTGATATTTAAGCCTAGTCTTGAATGAAGCTGGGGCAAAGCTGATGAAGAAAAGCATTCCAAGTTGTACTCAGAGTAACAGGTGAAGTCTTCTCTAGCTCCTGAGTATCTGCTTGCTCGGCACTATCTTCCAGTACACTCCTCAAAGGGGCCAGTTGTATAGAGTTCTCAGAAACTCTTCTAAAGGAATTTAATTAAATAAATTAATTAAATTGAAAGAAGTTAAACTCCTTCAAAGGAATTTGAAGAAGTTAAAAAAACTAAAATTTTTTTAAAGATTAAAGAAAAATTATACAGTGTGAAGCAAGAATAAAGAAAAGATGATTAGTTTTGCATCTTAAGTTATAGATTTGTACTCCTCTATCATAGCAGCAAATGGAAATAAAAGATTAAAGACTTGATCATCTTTAATTTACCTCTGAATTCTCACTCACTCACTCTTATCTTTTTCTACAACTACAAAGAATATAGAAGGCAAATCAGTGAAGGATTATCTAGAGTTGGGTAGATCTGGACAAAGAAAAGTCTGAAGGTAAATGTGAAGAAGTACATGCAAGAGAGAAACTTTAGAGTATGTTAGTCTCCATTATTTGAGACTAAAGGTATTAATGATAGTATGAAAAGGAAAAGCTCTTATGGAAGCAGGTCATAGAACAGCTCCCATTTTGGAAATTTTAATGAAGTTTTGACATCTGTGGGAAAGACTTTTCATGTGCAAAAAGAAATTCAGCTCCACAAAGAAAACCAAGGCCTAGTTGCCTAAATGAGGTGTCTTAATAAATACTTTTTTTCAGGGGAAAACTGCTTTGAAGATGATGAATGAAATTTGTTTGAGTATAAGAAACCTTAACTCAATTCTCTGATGAAGTGGTAAAATTAATCTGAAAATTATCTAAATAAATCACTACTTTAAAATGGGTTACTTCTAAAATTTATCTCTGAATTAAATAATATATATATTTCCATTTTAAACAAGAATGTAACTTTGTGGGAAAATTTATTAAATCAATGTTCTTTATTATTTGTTTAAGTCATAATATATAATGACATATCATGATATAGCTTATTTGGCAAAGGATTAGAGAGACACCTAATAGATAGAGTACTGGTCCTATAGTCTGAAAGCTCTAGGATCAAATTCTGCTTCTGACTCATATTAGGTATGTAAGCACAGAACACTTGACTTCTAAATGTCTCTAGACATTTATCTAAGACTATGAGACTTGGAATATTTCCATTTATAGAAGGATTTCTCACTGTAGAAGTTTCCTAAATTGTTGAAAGCACAAGTCTAGAACTCTATCCCACAGCACCTTTAAAATCATGCCAAGTAGATATAATCTATATAGATATCACTTTATTACCAAAATATATTTTCTCCCTTCTTTCCTCTTTTTTTTTTTCTGAACTTCTATTAAGAGCCTTCTTCTTTTTTTTTTTAACATTTATTAATATTCATTTTTAACATGGTTACATGATTCATGCTCCACCTTTCCCCTTCAACCCCCCCCCCCCGCAC
>NC_058130.1:488997331-489060910 GCF_016433145.1 Gracilinanus agilis | reverse complement strand
CTTAGAACTAGTGAAGGGTTTTTCACCCAAAAATGAGATTCATTTCCTGTTAAGCCTTTGCATGAGCTGTGAGTGTAAATGGGTTTTACAAAATAGCAGATTCACAATGCACATTCAAATAGAGTATCATAATTTCTAATAACACATTTTGAAACAATAGCAAACAATCCATTATTATAATCACTTGCTGTGATGTTTAAAAAATTGTATACTTGTTACAAATTCAAACCTTGGCTAAGATATCTTCTCAACAAACTCTGTTACTGCCTCAATAGCAATTGTGGGGCAGAGCCTAAAAAAAATTCTGATTAAAAAAAAAACCTTCTGGGTCTAAATTATCCTTAAGAATTCTAGATCCTTCTGATAAAAGCAGGCTACAACATAGAGACTAACATCACCATAAAGGAGCTCTCCTGGCTTCCTGTTTAAAAAAATATAAGACAACAATTCTTCACAATAAAATATATAAAAGCTTATCCTTTAAGACAACAGTTCCTTAAAAATAAATAAAAACCTTATCATTTATACAGAAGGGACTAGGATCTAAAGAAAAATTTAAAACCTCTTATAAAAATCATAATTTAAATTCTCAAGGCATCAAAACCTCCAAGGTTGTACACAATTATCAAGATAGAATAAAAACTTAAGCCATGTGCTCCTATAGGTTAGATGGAAAATCCAGTATACATAAGGCTATTTACACCTTTAAAATGTGTAAGATGTTAATAAATGGTACATAGAACAGCATTGTTTTTATACAGTAAAAAATGAAACCTTAAATAAATTAGGAAATACAATATGAGTACCAGATAGCAAACTATATAGTCAAAAACCTCTTTTACCAGTTCTAATAGATTGTTCATTATTTGGAAGTTACAACAAAATCATAAAAGGAATTAATCTAGCAGCCAAAACTTCATTAGCTTAAAATGATTCAGTGCGACAGGAAAATCAACAAAAACAACAAAATTAATTCACAAAACCAATCAGCAAAATACAGTAAGATACAGAGTCTTTTAAAACAGAAATAAAACCCATTCAGTTCTGAGCTTTTAAAAGTCCACCCCTGGTTCAATTCAAGATTCTTCTAATTTAGTTCTGCTCTGGGCTTAAGGGGTTTTAAAGTTCAAAGTTCTCCTGAGTTTCAAGTTTGAAATAATTGCAAGAAAGTTTGTCATTTTACTTCCTGTTTCAAGAGTAAACACTTGCACCCACGTGGAAGTGTGGGGTAGGGGCTAGGGAAAAGCTCAGGTCAGTTTTTAGAAAATCCACATAGAAAGATTGTGGGTGGGGGTGCCTAGGTCAGGCTTTAGAAGAAACACGTGGAGGGCGATATTTGGGGTAAAAACGTCTTTCCAGCTACAAGGGGGGGGCATACTTCCCAAATCTGAAGTGGCAGCAGCTGAAGCAGTCTCTGAAGAGGTGGCAAGTCAGGGCAGGGCAGTAGTAGAAGCTTGCAGTGGGGGGTTGCTCAGAAATCTCAGGAGTCGGCAGCAGGAACAGCAGAGGGGGTCTGCATTGCTGGGGCTCGGGATTCAGCAGGCAGTCCTGCGAGGCAGGAACAGAGGCCAGGTCAGGAGTTAGGAAAATCAGATGTGGCATCAGGAAACCAGCATTAGAACAGTGTGGGTAGGGGCTACCAGGCCTTGGGCACTGGGCAAAAAAACTCGCAGCCCAGCGGCAATTAAAACCATTGTCCCTTTTCCCTGAAAAGCAGCCTCGAGGCTGGGGAGAATAGGGAGAGGAGCAAGAACCAAAAAAGAGCAGCTCTGAGGCTCCTAGGATGATCTGGAGGTGGTGTCTCCGAGTTGCGTGGCTTGGTAGGCTATTTGAAAAATTGAGAGTCCGAAATCCTGTCTGGCTCACCAAACTGTTATTTTTAAAAATGATAAAGGCTGATATTATGAGGAAAACTAATATTTTATTTAGGCCCATGTTGATAGAATAAATCGACCACGCGCCTGTAAAAAATTCAAATTGGTGCCTCAGCCATTTTGTTCCATATCTTCCCTACTCCTTTCCCTGCTTCCTAGGAAGAGAGAGAGCCTCAAGCCTTGTTGGCCAATACTTAAAGCCAGGCTTTGCATTCAAGACGTCATCACGTCCAAAACAGGAAACCCATTGCATCCCGGAAAATGTAGTCCCAAAATCCCCCACATGTCCACAGGAAGTTTGTTATACATCTACATATCTTGAGGCTTAATACTTCTAATGGAACCCCAGTAATTTTAAGTAACACATAGAATTATAGGTACAAGGCAGGTAACTATAAGATATCAGACCATGTTCCTTTCAGAATTTGCTGTGGTCACCTTTTCATTGTGTATGGGTGACTATTGTTAGACTTTGAATGCTGCATTCTATATTTGAAAGGGTCAGGAAACTCCAATGAGGTTTGGCCATGATAAGGTTTTGCCAAAAAGCTCTTTGTACCACCTACTCATTGAAGTGGAAAATGAGAAAAACATAGTTTAAGAGTAGAGGAAACTGTGTATACTTTTGATCCCATAATACCATTTTTAGATTTATTTCCTAAGATGATAAAGGAAAAAGGAAAATAACCTATATGTATGAAAATATTTATAGCAACTTTTTTGTGGTGGCAAAGAAAAGGAATGCTGAAGGGATGTCCATCAGCTGGGGAATAGCTGGAAAAGTTGTGGTATATGCTTGTCATGAAATATTGTTCTGCTATAAGAAATGACAAACAAAATGATCACACACACACAATCAGGAAAGACTTATAAGAAGTGATACAAAGTAAAGTGAGTAAAACCAAGAAAATATTATACACAGTAACAACAATTATGATGATCAACTATGATTGACTTAAATATTATCAACAAGGAAAGGGTACAAGATAGCTCCAAGGGACTCATGATGAACAAGGCTATCTCCTGCCATGGAAGGAACAAATAGAGTACAAATGCAGATTGAAACATATCATTCTTCACTTTATTTTCTACATGAGTTTTTCTTCAGTGTGAGTACCTGATGAACAGGGAAATAGGTGTCATAGGATAATATATGTAGAACACATGTCATATTATCTGCCTTTTAGGGGAGGTAAAAGGGGTGGAAGTGAGGGGGAAAAGAATGAGATATTTTTGAACATTAATATTTGAATTTGCTTCTCTTGGATAAGCATATTTTTATAATTTATTACATATTTATAAATTATAGGTTATTATATTGCTGTTATGTTATGTTATATTACATTATGCTATATATATGAATGTATATATAGTAAAAAAAGATAAATAAAGAAAATGGCTTTGCAACAAAAAAATAGTTGACCTTTTCTTAAAAAAAAGAAGCCTTGGATGGCCAATAGGTGGCTCAATAATTGAGGCTCAAGCTCAAGTTTAGAGAGAGTAGATCCTGGGTTCAATTGGGGCCTCAGATGCTTCCTAGCTGTGTGACCCTGGGCAAGTGACTTAACCCTCATTGCCTAGCCCTTAGTGTTCTTTTGCCTTGGGATCAATATGCAGTATTGATTCTAAGACAGAAGGAAAGTGAAGATTTTTTTTTTAAAGAATCCTTGGAGAGAGTTCAGATGCCATCTGATAAGAATACTTTTAGCAGACTACAGCTATAAGGAGGAGATTTCTTTCTACCATTTCCCCATTATTACTATTTTTAAATAGCAGCACATGACAGAGACTGATTGTAGAGTCAAATTGAAAAAAGGAGTAGAAACTCTGGTTCTTAGAATTGGGATCCTATTCAAGCTATAGTTGGCCCCAGAGCTGAGCTCTTTTGAGGACATGGATTCCAATTTTATCTGACACTCCGTGGCAGCATCTTTGTCTAGGATATCAGCTAAGCTCAGAAAGTAATTATAGCTAAGTAGTAAAGAAGTATCTATTATTGTAGTATATTCCATGGTCTCGAGTAACAGCAAATATCAGACATTTTAATACTAATATCTTTGGAAACACTTTGACCCCAGCAGGGGCCCCGTATCCTTGACACATAGAAATGTGAATTGCCCTTCCTGGTATAAGCATTAGCCACAACTGTGAACTCTATGTTGTTATATTGAATCTCTGGGAGCTTGAAGTTCATTCAATGATTGACAGATAAGTCAGTTGGATAGAATGTTCCCAGGGAGGCATGTGAGAGGCAGGAGGGGGCAGTTGAGAACCCTGGGAGAGATTCTGGGGTCTTTAACCTGTGCTGAGGCTAGAGATCAGTGTGGATCCTGGTCTTGGAGTGAGAGGGTGCAAACATCTCTGCAAGCTCTTCCTGTCCTTGATATACCGTTATCAACCTGTACTTTACCACCACTTTGGTGTCTACTGCCCCTAGATATTAGGAGTTTCATCATCTAGCTATCTAGGCTTCCCAGGGCCCAGGAGGGATCCACGAAGTGGGCAGGAGACAAAGAAGAGGGTGGAAAGGTTGGATATATCTCAAATGTTAAGGCTAAGATCTACAGAAGAAGCTGAAGATTTCCCAGCAGTTTACCTACTCTGGTTTAGTCCTGGCCAGGCTGAACCAGAGGGAAGCTACATTGATTGTTCATTTACCAACAGTGAGAGTTGAGAGATAGTAACAATTAAAGTAGGGTTTCCTATTACCTCAGTCCTTTACCCTTATCCTTCTTATTAATATATAAAGTTTAAAGTACCTTCCTAAATCAGTTTCATAGCTTGTTTTGGGAAGGGAGTCAACACATTCAGAATGTCAATGCTATTCTAGCTGAAGAGCCCAAATGTACATCATTTCTACTACCTCAAATAGATACAAGTGACCTCCTTTAATTATGACAATGAGTATTATTTTTATTGACACAATTTGTGTTAGTGGGCTGGTTAGGTAAGTGCCCCAGACTTTTGGAAGAGATGCTTCCTTGCTACTTTCCTTACTAAGTCACTTCAGTAATGTTATAATAAAAGGAGGTGACTACTATCTTTTGATGTATATGAAGCTGTAGTACAGAAATATAATAAGATGGTACTTCTCCTT
The DNA here is from genome assembly GCF_016433145.1 of Gracilinanus agilis. NCBI lineage: Eukaryota > Metazoa > Chordata > Mammalia > Didelphimorphia > Didelphidae > Gracilinanus > Gracilinanus agilis. The sequence goes on along the minus strand of NC_058130.1, from coordinate 489,055,939 downwards.
TATAACAGTTGCCCAGGCAGGATCCTTTAGGTCAAAGTGATTTATGCCTTCAGGACCCACCTGGGGTTAATTGATATTAATTATTGGGCTCTTCAGCTGAGGTAACATTGGTAATCTGACTGTGTAACTCCCTTCCCAAGTAAGCTTTGGAAACCAATTCAGGAAGGTACTTTAAACTTTAAATATATTTGGTAAGAAGGATAATGGTAAGGGAATGAGGTAATAGGAGACCCTACTTTAAATTGACACTAATGAATCTCTAACTGCAGGCAAATGAAGGAATCAAGATGATAGCTTCTCTCTGGTTCAGCCTGGCCAGGGCTAAACCAGAGTAGGCAAACTGCTGTTAAATCTTCAGTTTCTTCTTCAACAGATCTTAAGCCTTATCAGTTGAGATATCCACCCTTTCCACCCTCTTCTTCTTCTCCTGCCCACTTCCCGGATCCCTCCCAGGCCCTAGGAACCCTAGATAACTAAGATGATAAACTTCGTAATATCTAGGGGCAGTAGAGCAGAGATGGTGGTCTATACAAGTTGATAACGGTACAGGAAACACAGGAGGAGCTTGCAGGGTAGTGTTTGCAAGTCTTTATCTCCAAAGACCAGGATCCACACTGATCTCTAGCCTCAGGGACAGGTAAAAGACCCCAGAACCTCTGCCAGGGTTCTCAACTGCTCCCTCCTGAGTCCGCATGCCTCTCTGGGAACATTCTATCCAACTGATCTGTCAATCATTGAGTGGACTTCAAGCTCCCAGAGATTCAATATAACAGTAAATACCTTTGCTTTGAGCTTACTGTGACATCTGGCTGGCTTTAGAAAATGAAAACACTGGTGGGGGCTTGTGAGTACTTGAGTTTTCCTCCTTCTTAAATGGGGAAGTCCTATGTCTTAAAATTTTTTGACCAGTAACACAGAGATCATTATGTAGTGATTAGTGATGTTTAAGACAAAGACATAAATTGTTCCTATTTTCCCCTCCTTAATGAAAATCACTACCGTCTCTTGATCCAATGAAAAGAAACCTTTTATCTCAATAGCAATTTGTTTTTCTTTTGAACTGGTTCATATTTTAAAAAATATTAACAGAAATTATTTTCAGGTATCTCATCCATTCCCATTACTCCCCTCACCATAGCAGGCATCATCTGACAAACAGATATGTATATAGAGATTGTTTCTCTTATGTTTACAATTTTTAGTTTATTCTGCAGAAGTGAATTTTCCCAAGTAATATTCAAATATTAAATCTGTAATTGCATACAATGTTCTCTTGGTTCTATTCCTTTCACTCTTCATTATCTTATATTTCAAATAAAAAATTAATATTCTCACTGTTTCACAGTAATATTTCCTCACAATCATGTATCATAATTTGTTTAGCCATATTCCAATTATGAATACCCCCTCAATAGAAATTTTTACCATCACAAAAGAGGGATTCTGTAATTTTTTTGGAATATATAGTACCTTCTTCTCTTTTGCTGATCTCCTTGGGAAACAGGCCCAGCATTATATTACTGTGTCTAAAGATGTACACTGCTTTAGAATTCTCTGCGTGTAATTCTAAGTTCCTTTCCAAAATGGTTGGATCAGTTAATAGTTCCACCAATGATGCATTATTACCCTCATTTTTTTTTTTGACATCCCCTCCAACAGTTATCACTTTGTCCTTTTGTCCTTTTAGGTCATCTGATGGGTGTGAGATGATACCCAAGAATTATTTTGGTTTGCATTTTCCTAATAAGTAGTGATTTAGAGCATTTTTCATATACCTATATATACATTTTATTTCTTCACCCATAAATTGTTTATGTATTTTGTTCATTTGTCAAATGGTGGGATGGCTCACATTCCCATAAGTTTGAAAAAGTTATTTATATATTTTAGATATGTGAGACCTTTATCTGAGAAATTCCACCCTCCAAGTTTCTTTATTCATTCTAATCATAGCAACACTTGCTTTATTTGTACAAAATATTATGTTCCTATTTTTCTAATTTCCTTATATCTCTTTTATGTGATCATATATTTATTTTGATTTTATCTTAGTGAATGGTTTAAGATATTGACATATGCCAATTTCTGCCAAATGACTTTCCAGTTGCCCTAGCAATTGTAACCAAATAGTGATGTCTTACCCCAATAGTCTCCTTCTATACTTTTGTCAAAAAAAGGTTACTATAATCTTTTACTACAGTTTGTTGTCTGACTGCTCTGTTGCACTGATCTACCTTTCTGTTTTTTAGTCAGTATCAGATAGTTTTGATAATTACTGCTTTATAAAACAGTTTAAATCCAGTACTACTAAACCTCTTTCTGAACTAGTTCATCTTTAATTGTATTTAAATGTCTTTGTGTACCTTTTGCTTTTAAAATTGGTTCTGAAACAAGTACTGTAAGTTAATTTCCCACATTCATTTACATAATTACTATAATAATTTCTTTTCTCTACTAGCAATTTACTTCTAAAAGCTCAGGATGTTGCTGCAATTATTATATTTTACATTACATTTCCAAAGCACTATTAAAATTATTACTGGTTTCAGTCTGTATTCTTATAAATATTAACTTTGAGAAGAGCAAACAAATATCTTCTTGTTAATATATGAGTGCTTAAAATATAAAGGGATGATTTCTTCCAAAAACTTTTAATGACATATTTTGGCAATAAATTTACTTTATCTTATTTTTTGACTTACTTATTTTTATATATAAGATAATATACCTAACATAATACATATAATTTGTTACAAATATATAATAAAATATAATAAATATGCTTATCCAAAAGAAACAAATTTTCATATTACCTTTGTCCAAAAATCTGTGTCTCAAATTTTTTCCTCCCTTCCACTCCTCCATCCTCAAGAAGGCAGGTAATATGTTATAGGTTATACATATATTATTATTTTAATCGTAAAGAGAGCCAATCCCCCTTGCACAAATCCCATCCTTACATCATGTAGCACATATTTCTCTGTTCATCATTTTGTGAAACAAGATTCATATTGTTCATACTAGAAAAAAATTTCTGAAGAAAATGAAGTGAAGAATGGTATGTTTCAATCCACATTCAAACTCCATCTGTTCCTTCAATGGCAGTGGATGGCCTTTTTTTTTGTCATGAATCACTTGGAGTTGTCTTGGATCCTTGTCTTTTTTATAACAGTTAAGTCATTCACAGTTGATCATCATACATTATTGCTGTTACTGTATACAATGCTTTCTTGGTTCTGCTTACTTCACTTTGCCTCACTTCATGTAAGTGTTTCTGGGTTATTAGATTATTTTTTTTTTGTTTGTTTGTTTTTTTGTATGTGATCATCTTGTTGGTCATCTCTTATAGCACAATAGTATTCCATTGCAATCATATACTACAACTTGTGCAGTCATTCCTCAAGTGATTGGTATCCTCCCAATATTTTTATTTTACTTGAAAAAAATGAAATTCATTTGGAAAAAAAAGTTAAGAATACAAAAGGAAATAATGGGAGAAAATCAAGTAAGGAAATCTAACAGTACCAGATTTAAAACTATATTATAAAGAAGTAATTATTAAAACTCTCTGGTACCAGTCAAGAAATTGAATGAATAGAATTGGCTAAGAAAAGAAATAAGGAAAAGAAAGAGAAAACTTGATAGACAGAACAAAATAGACATACAACAAAGTCATAAAAATTATAGTAACCTTGTGTGAGAAAGGTAAAAATTCAATTTTAGAATAAGAATTTGCTATTTTGTAAAAATTATTGGGAAAAATGGAAAGCAGTTTGCCAGAAACTCTTTTAGCTATCTTAAGATTTCATGAAAACCCATTACCTTCTGCTGTAATATCCTCCTTCTTTCTGACAGTCCAAATTTGGCCTATCCTATCCTTCAAAGCCCACTATAAGTTCTACTTTTGCTAGAAAGCCTTCTGTAACTCAAATAGCACATAAGATTTCTCTGAACTTCTAAAAATCCTACATTCTATGTCTTATTATCTAATACTTGGCTACATAATGCCTTAGAGTTCCCTCTAGAATTTTTATATAAATTAAGCCTTCTCTTCCCTTTGATGTTATGAGGGCCTTAAAGGCAGGGGTGAATTCTTATACTTTTGCATTTTCCAAGCCCATTTCTAGGCACCTGTTTTGGTTTAATAACATATGGATGGCAGTACCTTTCTGTGAGTATCATGAATATACAATATTGCATAATTAAATTGTAGACCAACTTTCTAAAATGATTTGGGTAAAATTAGAAGTGTACTGGAACCAAGCTCATGAGAGCCAATTGTTAAATTTTTACTGTGAGCATTTGCACCTTGGAAATTGGTAAAGGCTACAGAGCAGGGCTTTATTTATTTTTTCTTATTTGTCTCCATCCAAGGAGGTGATAGAGAAAAGGTTAATAATGTAGATTAAGCTTGAAAGTGTGTCATGTGTAGATTTTTTTACAGTGAGCTGCTTGTTAAACATTCACCAGAAAGCTCCTGCCTGAATTCCTTATTAATTGACATGTGATACAAAATATTATTACCATTTTTACTGGTGCTTTGAGTCACAACCCTGAAGGCATAATTGTTTTTTACTAGATTTTAAGGGAAGGGGGAGAACTTTGATGTGAAAGTATAGAATGAGCTAGAAATGAAATATGATAGCTTTTATATTTAATACTAACAGAGGACCATAATAGAATTAACACAGGAATATAATAGAATAGCAGTGACCAACCATTACCAAATGGTGTGAACCTAATTTTTTAGAAATTTGAATTTTTTTATTAAATTGACTTTGAAATGTTCCTTTTAAATTTTTTTTGCAACCAAATGGCTCCAATGCTTCAGACATTTTTTACATTATTTTACAGTATTTATTCATTTACAGATTTTACAGTATCATACAGTATTATGAGAGATTTGGGAAGCAAGGATTTTGGGCAGAGTGGATCTTCAGGAACTTGGCACCTGATTAAACAAGAAGCATAATAATTAGGAGGAAATCTGTTTCACATCAGAAAATGTCAAGAAGAAATTAAATTGAGAAATTAGAAGGAAAATTCAACACTGCAGGAATTTAAGGTAAAGGGTAACCACAGAAGAAATAAAATTGATTGGGAAATGCCAGTCTGGCAGAATATATAGAGGATATAGTTATTATTTCTTGTTCAGCTTAATAAATGTCTTCTATCCTCTTTTGAGGTTACTCACTAAAATTGAAAAAGCGAACAATTTAATGGCAAGAGTGTGTTTTTGTGATATCTATTACCATTGGATCCTTGTTAACAAAATAATTTGTCAGCAAGCAGCTTATGCCTATTTAGGTGACAATTACCTATGCAAAAAAATAACAAATTGAAAAGGTAAATTACACTAAATAATTTTACACACTTTACTGTTCCTCTAGAGGGAAGGTGGATGATAAAATGGATATAACACTGGACATTAAGTTAGACAGACTTTAGTTCGATTCCAGACTCAGACACTTACTAGCTGTGTGACCCTGAGCAGGTCACTTGCCTGAGTTTCCCCAAATGTAAAGTGAGGACAATAACAGCACCTACCAACCAGAGTTGTGAGAATCAAAAGAGAGTCTTTTAAAGCACTTATAACAGTGTTTGTCACCTAGTAGGTGCTAAATAAATGTTAGCTATTATTATTATTGAAAATACTATATTTCAAACTAAAAACTTTTAACTACTTTAAGTGAGTCAGTCATTAACTATTAAAAGAGACACAAATATTAATCTTTCTATACCAAAGTTTCTATACCAAAAAAACTATATCTTTCTGATGACTTTTCTAGGATGCCCCCCATGACATCTAGGCAATGAGAAGTAATTCTGAAATATGAAAAGATCAAAACAGAAATTGTGAACTTTCCAGAGGACCTGTATTGTGGATTTATAAATCCAAATGGAAATTATGCTAAAATTCATATAATTAGCATCATAGATTATGTTGATAAATATGAAAATATGAATATGCTGATGTGTCACTATCACAGACAAAACACATTGCAAAAAAGGCAAATAAAATATGAAAAATACTACAACTAATAAAATACATGAAATCAACCAAGTTAATTAGACCTAGTTTTGGTAGTTTTTCAATAATAGAAATTTATAACATTATTTAAAATTCATCCCCCCTTTTCTCTATTTGATATTGCTTACACAGAGAGTAAAAGCCTATGGTTTCTCTTTTTTTCCCTCCTATTTGTTTTTTTACACTGAGGACAAGTCCAAACTTCCAGACAAACCACCAACAATGAATATACCTCCAAACAAAAAACTTGTATATCTCCGAACAGGTATACAAGTAAAACAGCACACTGTTAGTTGTCAAAGATAGGACACAAATAATCCTATTAAGATAAAGGAAGATGCTTTAAGCAGAAGAAGCCAGTACTTTGTACAATGTATTTGTCCTGAATAATACAACTAGCCCTTTAACAAATCTTTATATACATAAGTTGTAGCAAGTGCATTTGTTTTTTGGCTTTACCTTTTTCACTCTACTTCACTCCATACACATCTACTCATTTTTGAGGTCCTTCGTATTCATTGTCCTTTAGAGTGTAATGATATTCCATAACTTTGATATACCACAATTTGTTCACCAATTCCCAAGTCATTGGGCACATCATTTGTTTCCATCTTTTTGCTATTAGAAATAGTGTTCCTATGAATAATTTTGTACAGATAGGTTTTTTTTTCCTGTCAGCAAAATCCTTCAGGTATAAACATAGGAGTGGGTTACATGGAATGAAAATTTTTGTAAATTTTCTTATGTAATTTCAAATTGATTATAAAAATGGTCAAATCCTCATAATTCAGAGCTTCACAGAGTAACTTAGGGAACCTATTTTTCCATAGTCCTCTCAATGCTGAATTTTCCTGTCTTTCATCATTTTTACCATTCTGACACAGAAACAAAGTAAACCTCAGAATTATTTAAATTTGTATTTCTCTGATTAATATGGATTCTCAACAGTTTTTTACATGATCATTGATAGTTTGGGTTTCTTCTTCTGAAATGTGCTCATTCTTTGATCAATTGTTATAGAATGATGTCAATTACTTATAAGTTTTAGATATCAAACTTTTATCTGAAATGTTTAAAGCAAAGTTTTTTGCCTTTGTATATTTTCTTCCTATTCCAGTCTCACTGAATTCATTTATACAAAAATTTGTTTATACTTTAAAATAACAATCTATTTTATAATTTTATAAATTATACAGATATACATGCTATTTCTTTTTTTTTTTTAAACCCTTGTACTTCGGTGTATTGTCTCATAGGTTGAAGATTGGTAAGGGTGGGCAATGGGGGTCAAGTGACTTGCCCAGGGTCACATAGCTGGGTACATGCTATTTCTTAGGAATTTTTTCATGGTGGGACTTTTAAGATGGAATATATATAGCTGGCATTGATATAGTATTTTATGCATTTCAAAGTGTTTTAAACTTACTTGCTCCTTGGAAGAACAACCCTCTGAGGTACGTGCCTTATTTTCAGATGAGGAAGCTGAGACTCTGAAAAGTAAACAGAATTGTTCAGTGTCATGAAGCTGGCAAATGTCTGAGGTGCAATTTGAATCCAGATCTTCCTGCTTCCAAGGTCAGCACTACATCCAATGTGCCATACAGCTTCTCCTAAATCGTTATCTAAAAGATTTAGCTGATTAATGAGTGCTTTTACCAGTAGTTTGTATTCTTGAGATTATTATTGACTCTTTCACATGCTTGCTCTGGAGTCTTGGTTGTCTACCCTACTCCATCAATTCTTCTACCTTCTTCCTTTGTATTTCTGAATGAATTTTATTGCACTTTAGTAATCAAATCAGTATTGACATACCCTTGAAAATGTGCAGTATCTGTATTGGTGATGCATTATTCAGTTTGCAGAAAATCTGTTTGCTTAGATCTGGATTTACCTGTTGATTATCTTTTAAAGGTTTTACTGACATCTTTATTTATTCAATAATGTAGCTATTCCCTTATTCTCTACCCCACAAAGATCCTTCCTTTCACAAACTTAAATAGTTAAGCTGGGAAGCTGGGTGGCTTAGTTGACTGAGAGTGAGGCATAGAGATGGGAGGTCCTGGGTTCAATTTTGGCCTCAGATATTTCCTAGCTGTGTGACCCTGGGCAAGTCACTTAAGCCCCATTGGCTATCTCTTCCTACTCTTCTGCCCTAATACTAATATACAGTATTGATTATAAGAGAGAAGGTAAGGCCTAGTAATAATTTTTTTATTAAAAAGCAATTAAGCTAAACAACTAATTCATTAACCATGCCAGTACAGGTGCCACTTTACTCTCATCCTCCTGCTTCCCAGAGATTATTTCAATTGAACATGATATTTACTTAAAATTCAATTTCAATTTAGTGAGTTTTCACTTAAATGATGGAAGGTATTGTATGCAGTTATCTTGCTTCTGTTTTATTTTTTGTTTCAATTCATTAGCTTGCTATCCTTAATATTAATTTACTAATCAAGTGATGAGGTTTTTCTCCATCAAAGATTAACTAGCTTTTTAATCATACTTTTCTCATAATTTTTCTTGTTATGCTATTTCCTCCTTAGATCTTTTAGGTCAATGGTATTCTTTTTTTTCTTATCCCTCAGATATTTGAAATTTTAATTAAAAAAATAAAACAGAGCCTACCCCACATTCTTGTTCTTGTCTAGATCCAGTTACAAGAAAATAAATATTTCATTTGTTAGAGTTCCGTTATTTTTTAAAAGTATTTAATTTTATTCTGTTTGGCCAATTTATACATTAAATCATCTCATATCTATGCTCTTTTGAAGAAAGATTCTAATTGTTTCTCTTTTTACTGAAGTTTTTATATATTTAAACTTAGCTTTTCAGTATATGTAAGGCACTAGCTAATTTCTCTTATTCATTGGATCAAGATACTCCTATTTTTCTTTGATGTCTTATAGTGTAAACCATAGTATTCCAGTTGATTCTTCTAGGACATTGAAGGGTTTTTTCCCCTTTGCTGACTGCAAAATTCATTTGCTATTGTTTTTCTGATATCTGACCACAATTTTTCTGAATAGGTTAAACTTAGTCTATCTGTTGATATTAGATTCTCAGTTTGTGCTTTGTCATCTCAAAGGCAGCACTACAGGTTGGATATGATGCTGGATTTGGAATTAGGAGACCTTCAGTTCAAATCTTGCCTCAACCACTTATAAATTCTATGGCCCTGGGCAAATGACCTGGGAAGCTTTCAGGGCCTCACTTTCCTTATATAAAAATTGAGTACATTAGACTCAATGGCTTCTGTAGTCTCATTCATTTCTCTATCCAAAATCCTATGACCTATGTGCTTTCAATATTTTAGGGAAATTTTTCTGCATAATGTATTGAAAAGTTGTGTTCATGATTTTCTTTTCATTAAGTTGTTTTTAAATTGAAGACTTAAAATCTTTAGCATAACTCTTCATAACCTGTCTTCTAGTTCAGTGTTCTTCTTTAGTAGATTTATTTCTCTCTCCATTGACTTTCTCCAAATACTTTTCACTGTGTTTTCTTATGCTTCTTGGATTTCCTCATTAAAATATGTGCATGCACACATATGCATCCACACACATAGTGCTGTTCCTCTACTCTATCTTTTACCTAACCTGCTTCTTTAAGTACATTTTACATTTTCAGAGCTGTATTATAGTCATAGAACTTATTGATACTTACTGATGACCTTATTGATACTTATTTTCACTGTCGTATTCAGACAATTAATTGAAACTGTTTATTCCCCATAGTCTCTGAATTTGTGTCTAAATATCTAAGGCTACAGATTTTCTAATACCATATAAGGCTGAGTATTTTCTTCATGTATGTGTATATATATGTGTGTGTGTTTGTGTTTGTGTGTGTGTGAACTTGTAAGTTTTTCTGTTAACCTTCCTATTTATCTTTATTTCATCTATGTTGGTTAATATACACAGACTTTTTTCTCCTCTTTCCTTTTCAGTTTAGATTTTTAAATTCTATTTTTATGATTTTATAGTCAAATAGATTTTGTATTTAATGTCTGTTATGTGCTTTTCATCTCTATCCAGGAGATTTCCATTTCTATTTTAATATAATCTAGAAATCTAAATCTTAGTTTCATTCATTATGATATTCATAAAATTTTCTATCAAAAATCTATCTTTAAATTCTCAAAAGGTTTGTCTTCAATTAGTGAAATTGGCATAAGAACTGTGTAATCTAGGACCTAAGTCTTCATTTTTTGCCTAAGGCTTTGTAATCTTCAGAGATAATTTTCAGGTCCTTCTGGCATTGCCATTTTACTCCCTGTGAATCAACAGAAGTGGGAAGATCATTAGATCTTGGGAGGTTCCCCATCATGTCTTGGATATATGCCCAAGGAAGATGGCTATCTCTTTTATTAACCAAGTGATAAACTGCTGCTTCATCTTCTCTCAATTTGAAGATATCATCCCATCTTGTTTATATCTCATTCCACTGATCCTTTTGAGATGATGTCTCAAATTCTACCACCTACATAAGGAAAAATATTACTATTCCTTGGGAATAGTAGGAAAAAGTGCTTCTATTTCTTAGTACACAGTTCTCTCTTATTCAAGAAGTACCTCGTATATGTCACTTAGTATGAGATATTGAATAGATGCCATCAAAACATTCCTAGACCTTCACCTATCTCCTTCACTCCCAGGGAAAATACTATTTATTTGATCCCTTGTTGGAGAAAAAAGCTTTTAGATAAATTCTACTTGGGATGGATTGTCTTGGATACAAATCACCCATTCTTCACAATTCCAAAGCTCTAACAGCTCTTAAAAATTCCATCTCTCTTTTCAGTTTACATCTTTTATTATATTCTAACAAAAAATAATTGAAATTTAAAGAAATGAAATAGAATAACTAAAAGAATAAATATTATTTCTCATTCATTTGCACCATTTTAAAAGTACCAAAGATAAAGAGATACAAACCTGTTTATTTATAATGTAGTTTTTAAAAAATGGGAGTTGAGACCAGAATTTTAAACCTAGATGTTCAAGCAGTAAGCTAGTAGATATCAATCGACTTTATGGACCTTAATTTTTTCCTCTGTTAAATAAGTGATTTGAACTTGATGTTCAAGATCTCTTTTATATCTTATTTTATAGATTTAAGAGTCTGTGATTCTTTAAGCATTTGTTGTATATGTAGATTGAGGGGAGAAATGGTGAAAGGAAAAAAGAGGTAAGAAAAGAAAGAAATCCAGAGCTATTATCCATACTGCAGTTCGAAAACAAGTTGTAGAAGTCAAACATGAGGAAAAAATAATTTGGTACAGGAGTAAAAATATCACATAGGAAACTGTGATTCTAGGTTTGTTCCATGTTTTCACATTAATTAGTTGTGCAGCCCTCTAAATCTCAGTTTTCTCATCAGTTCATTAGATTGTAATTCTAAGATCCATTTATAAAATAGAGAATGCAAACAAGATTTCTACTATTTAAAAAAGTTTGGACCTAATGAATTTCTTGAAGAGCAACAAATATAAGAATATGGAAGCATAAAGTCATAACCTTAGAGTTGAATTGGTGCTTAAAGACTATCTAGTGCCCTCCATCATTTTACTAATTAGAAAACCTAGCCTTGGGAGCCTCAAATGATTTCCCTGAGGTGACTATCATTGAACATGAAGACTGAAATTGAAATACCAACCTAACCAATTGCAATTATTCTATTGTCCATTTTACTAGATTCATGTAAATATGTCTAATTCATTTGTATTTATTGTTAAATCAGAACTTATGCTCATATTAACAGAATATCACCTAAAATTTTTCTACAATGTCTATTTTCAAGCTCTGGTCTTGTATCTTATTCTCATTTTTCCTTCCTCTAGTAAAGTTTTGTTCATGCTTCAGTACTTCTGTTTATGTTCATGATAGTTTCTCTGTCTCAGAATCAAGGATTCTCTTCCAATCCTTTCTAAAAAATCTTGTGATCAGAGAAACCTTTTAGCATCAATCCTTCAATAAAGGTTTCATTTAAAGAGTATGGAAGGGTAAGAAAGAAGAGATTTTGAAAAGAACTATAATTAATAGATAGAACTCATGAGATTTTTCTTCTACCCACATAAGTGTTCTTTGCTTGTTTTGATGGCCTATAAAAATCTCTCTCAAACCCTTACAAAGAGCACTGAGAAAAATTGGCATTCAATGAATAGAAATAATGATGTTAATCATCAGAGTTATTTCAAAATCTAATCTTGTGCCCTATTTTGTGAAAAAAAGATAGAATATGATCTGGTTAGCAGTGTGGCTGCTCTATCCTATAAAAGTATTATCTGTTTCATAGAGTTCATTATTAATACAAACAATAAAGAGAGATGAGACAGTAATGAAGTTGTTCACTTTTTGTTGCTCTTGCTGAGTGAATCTGAGTTTGAGATAGGGGACTCTTACATTTGGAAAAATGGCACTACATGATGAGTAAACATCATAAGAATCCACATGAATAACCAAGGACATTGTGACATAGCATTTAGAGTATAATATTGTGGTTGAAATAAGCCTAGCCAACCCACTAGAATGGGATTTCCCAGAATGTGTTAAATGGAAACCAAAAATGAATAAGAAAGAATAATACTCCCATTTTTAACTCATCCAGTTAGAAAATAACTAAATATGACAATATATGGGTAAGAAATACATGAGTGATCTATCACCAAATGCCTTGAAATGACAGCTAAATAAATTGAACAAAATGCCACATATTGGAGGCAGGCCATTGCAGAAGAAAGCTATTAGCTGAAGTTGAAATTAATGCTAGTAAGTATGTGGTGGCAGGAAAAAATGGGAATTTACCAAAAAGAAAATGAAGAAGCTGTTGATTATATCAAATTAGAAGATGTAGATGTATTATTTGAAAATAGAAATCCATATAAATAACAAAAGCCTGAATATATGGCATTTCACATATTTTATGGCCTTGTTAATAAATACATGATATGAGGATTATAACACACAATCCATTGAATTAGTCCATTAGTTTTTATATATTGGACAGGCATTAAAGTTGGACAATGAGCTCAGGTCCAAAATAAATGTGAGCAGCATATTGGGCTGACTAAAATTAAAGGAAATCTTTATTGTTCTCCAACAGCACAAACCACTCAATCCTACTAAAACTCATTTTGACAACCCCATCGTGGTAATATGATACAGCTACAAATTATGGGGATGTTGATTTAAGGGTGAAAAAGAAACTAGTGGTGAAACTCCTTCATTTTACTTCAGTAGATACTGAGACTCAGATTAGCAAAGGATAATAGGGGTGGGACTTGATCCTTAGTCAGTTGATTCCAAATTTAATTATATTCCTGGAAGATCATTATTTATGAAGAACCAAAATTATAAATAACTTAAATGAAAAGGTGTTGGATAGCCAACAACAGACATGAAAAGATGGCTATCAGAGACAATAATGAAGACACATATGACAAAATAGAAATAAATTTGTCATATCATAAGACTGACAGAGCAGGTAGATTAAGAGCAATACATCAATCAGTCAATGAACATTTATCAAGAACTTATGATTTACACTACTGAACTTAAATTAAGGATATGAAGAAAAAAGCAAAATTAGTTGCTGTCCTCAAGAAGCTGACATTCTAATTCAGGAGGCAAGATGTATACAAATAGACATATATACAAGGTGAAGGTGTGAGGGGAAGAATAGACACTTCTTAAATGCTAGACACTTTACTAAGCATTTTACAAATATTATCTCATTTGATCTTCACAACCACTTGGTAAGGTATGTGCATCATTTAATAGTTGGAGAAACTCAGGCCACTAAAAATTAAGTCCAGGGCCACTTTAGCTAACTAGTAAATGTTTATTTCATTTTTTATTTTATAATAAAAGTTTTTTCCATGGTTACATGATTCATATTCTTACTCTTCCCTCCATCCTCCCCCAAACCCTTACCCCCGATAGCTGACCTGCATTTCCACTGGTTTTTATGTGTCATTGATCAAGACCTATTTCCATATTAATGATAGTTGCACTGGGGTGCTTGTTTAGAGTCTACATCCCAAATCATATCCACAACAACCCATGTGTTCAGGCAGTTTTTTTAATTCTGTGTTTCTACTGCCATAGTTTTTCCTCTTTTTTATAGGTCCCTCAGAATTGTCCTGGATCATTGCATCACTGCTAGTACAGGAGTCCATTACATTTGAATTTTACCACAGTCTATCAGTCTCTGTGTATAATGTTCTTCTGTTTCTGCTCCTTTCACTCTGCATCAATTCCTGGAGGTCATTCCAGTTCACATGGAATTCCTCCAGTTCACCATTCCTTTCAGCTCAGTAGTATTCCATCACCAGCAGATACCACAATTTGTTCAGCCATTCCCCAACTGAAGGGCATCCCCTCGTTTTCCAGTTTTTTGCCACTACAAAGAGTGTAGCTATAAATATTTTTGTATATGTCTTTTTCCTTATGATCTCTTTGGGGTAGAAACCCAGCAGTGGTATGACTGGATCAAAGGGCATACAGTTTTTTAAAACCCTTTGAGCATAGTTTCAAATTGCCATCCAGAATGGTTGGATCAATTCACAACTCCACCAGCAATGTAAGTTTTTAAATAGTAAGATTTAAAACTTTATATACTAAATAAATGTGAAATAGAAGAAAAGTAATCTTATAGCAGAAGGCACTGATAATTGAGGAATTGACTAGAAAGGTTGTCTGCAGAAGATGGCATTAGAATTGAATATTAAAAAATATACAAATTCTAAAAGCCAGAAGTGAGGAAGGTGTATAGTCTAGCCATGGGGAACAATCACAGAGATGGGACAGAGAGCATTGTGTATAAAGAAGAGCAAGAAGCCCAGGATGACTCGACCTTTGTGTGTGTGTGTGTGTGTGTGTGTGTGTGTGTGTGTGTGTGTGTAGTAATATGTAAGAAATCTAGAAATATAAGAAGGGGTAAAGTTAGAAAGAATTAAGGTATCTCTATTTAATGCTAGAGGTAATAGAGTCATTGGAATTTGTTTAATAGTTATGGACAGGTCTGTGATTTAGGAAAATCACTTTGGACATCTCAAATGTTTAGACTGGAATCTCCTTTAGTAGTTGTGTGGAGAATAATTTGGAGTAGGGGATAGACTTGAGACAGAGAGACATCATTTTAGGTTTAAACTACTAGTCTAGACCAAAGGTGGTGAAGGATTAGGGTTATGCTTGAGCAAATAGACAAAGACAGACATGTGAAATTTGCTCTAGAAATAGAAATAGCAAAATTTGTTAATACCTTAAGATTTGTGAAAATATTGAAGATTTGGAGAAATATGATGCCAATATTTCAAATCTTGGCAACTAGGATGATGATGACCTTGACAGTAATAAGAAAGTTGGGGAAAGTGATGAATTTTTAGGAAAAATAATGAGTTCTCTCTCCTTTTGAATATATTTAGTTTGAATTGTCGATAAGAAATCTTGGTCAAAATATCCATTAGGCAATAGATGATAAAGGACTGAGGACTGGAAGAGAAACTTGATATTGAAATATGAATTTGATTTCATCTACAAAGATATGATAAATAAATGTATGGAAACATGTGATCAACAAGTATTTTATATATATATATATACACACACAGGAGATTCCAGGGTTCCAGGGTAAACCCTTTGGAAATATCCATATTTAACAGTCTTTATAGAGATGAAGATATAGATAATAAAGGAGTCTGAGCAGTGATCAGATAGATAGAAAGAGAAACATGAGAACAGGGTCATGAAAATACAGAGAAAAGACAGCATGCAGAAAGTGAAAGTGATAAGTAGTCTCAGATTTTGTAGAAAAGTGAATGCTTTTTGTTTTCGTTTTTTACGTAGTCTGTTAATGATAATTTCTTGTGATGCAGAGAGGGGGCATAACTGCTTTTGCAGAATTTCTACTGTCAGTTAAGGTTTTAGAATCTTGGGGAAAAGTGCAGTTGGACTTGGGAACTCGTGGAGGGAACCAGGGTCTAGCTGAGGCTCCTTCTTGAGATTGAAACCTAGCTTAGATTTGCAGTTTCTTTGAGATTTGTTAAATTAGATAAATCCTTTGAATTTCCTACCCTACCTTATTTCCTACCTTCATTTCCCACCCTGAATGTCTGAGAAGAGTGAATAGGAGAGTGAATCGAAGAGTTAGTTCAAATCTGTGATAGTTAGGGTTAGCCTGGCAACAAATTATTTATTGAGTCTTTGTATCCAACTTCCTAATCCCTTTTGATTTCAAAATCACCTTAAGAGCTGAGTAAAGGCAGGTCCTTTCTCAGTCTCACATTCCTGCTTCCCTTCCCCCACCTGAGATTTCTCTAAGTGGCTGTTAGGGCTTCTTTGATCCTTTACCCTGACAATCTATCTTAGAAGACAATAAACCCCTTTTGTGTTTAAACAAGACCTTTTGCTATTTCATTAGTTAATTGGTAAGAGAGGGAGGAAGGGGAAAAGAGAAACAACATACTTTCTGGGTTTGAAGGAAGCTGAGGGTATCCATTTTGAAGGAAGTGTAACTTCAAAACAAGTCCCTTCCTGTGAAATTGATTAAAGCCTGTAGTCAATTTCAATCTGTCTTGGCTGACTCTAACTTGGCTGTATAGTGTCCTTTACTTGAAGGGATCAGTCTATTTCCCTTCAGTGCTTTGTCTTTAACTTAAGTCTCAGTCTGTATTTCCCTGCTGCTGTTTGTCTACTTAGATTAATTCATCCTCTCCCTTGAAACCCTTGTTACTTCAGTGTTATACTACCTAAATTCAGACATTCCCTTATTTCTCCTACCACCTCAACTACCATCCTTCATCATTGAACCTTCCTCATCCACTATATTGCCTTAACTTCCCTACTGCCTAGTCTATTCCCTTATTACCTCCAGCCCTTGCCTTGTCTTATTCACTGATCTTACCAGTTATTACCCCTAGCTTCAGCCTCATATTACATTCTTTATAATTTTGTAGTTTGACTTATCTTCTTCCTATTTTTAAAATTATTTCTTTTTTTAAAACCTTTACCTTCTGCCTTAGAATTAATACTTTGTATTGTTTCCATGGGGTCACACAGCCAGGAAGTGTCTGAGGCCAGTTTTTAACGTAGAACTTGTTAAGGTAAACTGTAAAACTGATATATATATATATATATATATATATATATATATATATATATATATATATATATATATGGGTTAATTAANTCAAACCTCTTCAGTTCAATCAATTACATCCCAAAATTCATTCTTGATCTTCTGATGCAGTGGAGGTTTCTTTATGGCATTTTCTCCGAACAGTTCATTTTCTTGAATCAGGGAGTTATTGAGCTTCTTTTCCTGAAATGTTTTCTCAAAAAAAATTTAAATCTTGGGTTTCATGAGAATTATACAGATTGTTTACCTGTCAGATCTATGGAGAGGGGAACACTTAACAACCGAACAAGAGATAGAGAACATTATAAGATGTAAAATAAATAATTTTGATTATATTAAATGTAAACTTTTTTGTATAAATAGAAACAAAGTAACCAAGATTAGAAGAGAAACAACAAATTGGGGGAAATTGTTTTATAACAAGTTTCTCTGATCTCATTTCTCAAATACTAGAGAACTATGTCATATTTATAAGAATCATTCCCCAGTTGACAACTGTTAGGATAAACAGTAAAACTGATACTAAATATCTTGTGGGTTAATTAACAGAATACCAAAACCCAAGGTGATTAACTCCAGGGTGGTTTGATAAAGGAGAGGAATGGGGAAATGGAGGAGAGGGAAACCACCAGGAGAATCAGTTGGGGTTATCTCAGTGGGTTCTTGTTAACAGTTAGGTGCCAAGTTTGTCTGGGAAAGGAAGAGAAACAAGGAAGGTTTGTATAAAGGGGTTTAATAACAAATTAGGATGGGGAGTGAAGGGAAGTGGGACAAACTACCACTCAGGTCTAGTGAGAACTGCCAGGGAATAGAGGAATGGTTAAGACTACACTGAACACTAAAGTCTACTAGCAGACTGCCTAGGGCAAGGTTTGGCTTGTCAGGGGTAAGGGAATCTCACAAAGATGTCCTTGGCTTGTCTCAAGATGTCACAGCTGGTCCCAGGAAACACAGGTTACACAGCAAAGTAAAATCCAAGTGGGAAGTGAGGGATATGGGTTTATCTGTATGTCCACCAGCACAGTTATATCCACTTGATCTACAATTTCACTGGTTTTGATTGAAGATCTGATATTCAAATCCAAGGAACCAACTCCAAATATTGGGATCCCCAAACACACACAGGCCCTCACCCTGATAGCTGCTCCCAAAACCAACCACCAACTCAGAGTTACTGTACAAAAGTTCCCTGTGACAAGATTCCAAGTTCTCTTGCTAGCTTGCCAGGTCTGCTCTCTGCTAACTAAAATCTTAATCTATATTTTCCTATAATAGACCATCCCATCTTTAGGCCTGGCTCTCAATCCACTGAGCTACCCAGCTGCCCACTAAAATTATTTCTCTTGCTAGTATTTACCTTTTGTTCCCTCAAAATAGGTTTTGCTACTATTTTGTCTAATCTATGAAGTGTCTCAAGTTGATTGGCATGGCACTAAACTTATAAAATAATTAAATTAATTAATTAAATTATTAAATTTATTAAATTGTTATAGTAGCATCATTCAACCTTAAAAATGGATATATCTCTAATTATTTAAAGCTTCCTTTAATTCTATAAAGAATTGTTTGTATTAGTGTAATTACTATCTTTGACATGGTAGGTAAACTCATAATACATTCTACAGATATTTTCAATGGAATTTCCATTTCTCTCTCTTCCTATTGTATTTTGTTGGTTATTGTACACACAGGTTGAATATTGTGGTAGAAAAATTTGATATTATCTTACTTTAGTAGAGTTATTTCTCAATTAATTTGTTACTTTATTTCCTAGGGTTTACTAAGTAGACCACATGCCTTCAAGTAAATACCTTTTTTGTTTATTATATTTGTGGTATTATTATTTATGTTATTCTGTTCATTAGCTTATTTTTTGTTTTTCTTTTTGTTGGATTTTTCTAGATCAGAATTGGACTTATTGAGATCCTTAGTTATTATAATATTGCTGTCAATTCCTCAGTTTCCTTAAATACTTAAAATCTATGTCATTCAATGAATATATGCTATTATTTGCAAATTTTGATATCTTTGCAATTATTCCCCTCTTACTATAATCATTCATTATACACCATTTGACACTGAGTTCACAAGCTTTGTAATATATTCTTTAATTCTTAATCAGGAAATTATAGTTATCAGATTACATATTTCTGTATTTTTTAAAGGAAAAGTCCTTTTTTCTAAGTCTTGCTTTAATTATAATGTATAGGTTTTCCCTGGGGACTAAATCAATAACTTATGAGACCACAGAATCTTGTTTATTTCCTTTTCACTTCCAGCCATATTTTCCTTTGTTCTTTGGTGCAACTGCTACTATTCAATTGTAGGCTTGAATGATCCTTGAAATGCTTGGTATCCTCACACCAATAGATAGTGTAATATGTCTAATAATTATTGGAGTGTTTTCTTTATGAGCTGTAATTTGTCCTCATTTCCTTGGAATAATATTCATTCTTTAAAAAAAACAGAAAACAGAACAATGAAACACATATGTATGGCACAATATCCAATACTCAACTGTAGGGAATGATGCATGACTAAAAGTGAGGAAATCAGTTTCAATACATTTCCATGTGGGCAAGGTCAGATGTTCTGAATCAGCCCAGTGTCAGTAGAGGGACACACACATAGCCACTGCTGTCATGAGATGTAACCACATCAAAACTATTTCTTGTCCCAAGTAATTCTCACACCACTGAATTCTTGTTTTTATTCTATTTCATTCACATTCGTGGTTTGCTTTTAATGGTCAGCACCATCTGTACCATATTTATTCTGTTGTCCTCCATATAAAGTAGATCATTGCAACATTTTTATGTATAGTCAGCTGCAACCTTATGTTATCCAATTTTTTTTATAGGTGGCAACTTCATCATGTTGGATGGATTGCAAAACTAGTTATTTGTATTTCCAGAGCCCTATTGGCCAGAATTTTCGATTTCTTGCTAGATCTTCTTGTCTACTAGGAGTTCTACAGGGATATATTGTTCCTTCTGTACATTATCCTCCATGGAATTCCCCTACTTCCCATTGTGTTTTTCTGTTTTCCACTGTTATGGAGGATTAATTGAGATTTGAGGGAGTTATCATCATCGTTGCTATTGTTTTCAACATCAATATCTGTTAAGAATGATAGCTATATTTTTTAAAGCACATTAGTGTTCAAAAATACTTTTCAGGTATCATTTCATTGTTTCTATCTCCAACAATAATCCTAGAATGCAGGCATTATTATTTCCTTCTTTTTACAAATGAGGAAACTGAGGCTAAGGGAGGTGAAATAACTTTTGCAAGATAATACAGTTAGTAGGAATTTGAGGCAGAATTTGAACTCAGAATTCCCTAATTCCAGTGATCTATCTATGTGTGCCACCTAGCTGATATCCCTTTATTTCATTGAGATAGTCTTCAAATTCTTTATTTCATTATAGAAGTGAACCTGGTTTTTTAAAGGCAGTTTCAGTGGAACACAAGCTCTGTGAGGTCCTACTAAGCTGGAAGACTTTGTATATGTTTTTCATGATTGAGTATATGGTGTCACATTTTTACCAATGAAGTTAAGTTCAGATGGATTCATGACCTGAAAACTAACTACATAGTAATGATTTGCCAAAGGAACTCTTCAGGACAATCCACTAAGACCGAATAGTTACCATCCATATCAGTGAAAGGATTACCAAAATTAACAAAAATCACAGACTTAAAATAGGAAATATAAGTAGGAACACATCATTCTTATTCTTATTACTATTATTGTTGTCATTTGTCATAATATTATGTTATGATTCTATTAATAATAATGAGAGTAAAATTTGGTATCTTTTGGATATATAGAAAGACAAAGAATTGGTTGGAATTATCCATCAGAATGTCATTACATTTCATAAACTTAAACTTAGAGATCACAGATTTACATTTTACAGATACAAAACCCAAAATATCCCTGAGAATTCAGCAAAATTCACTGTTCTGAAACCAGAGCATCATGAATGGATAGAGTTCCTGCTCAAATATAGCTGGATAAAAGCCTGATTCATAAACACTAAAGAACATCTTTTTAATAAAGTTTATATCTTATTTAATTTTCATGATCTCTCAATTACATGCCTTGAAAAGCTCTCAAAATATAGACACTTAACAGGAGCAGTTTTAAATCATGTTAGATGAGAATGAAATACATATCATCTAAATTGTAACAACTGATATTGGAGTTGTAGAGAGGTCATTATGAGTTAGCACATGGAAAGTGAACTAACATCCTAATACTCTTAATTAATAAAGGAACACACTTATTTGAACAGTTGTTCACAGAGAATTACTTATAGGGCATTGATGGTGAAACTTTTAGAGACCAAGTGCCCAAATTGCAACCTTCACACAACATGTGAGGTTCCCTACCCTAGCCTTACCCCAGACAGGAGAGGGAGGAAGAGCTCCCACTGGGCTACTGGGCAGAGGGGCAGATCATGTGAGAAATTTCCTTAGGCTCATGTAGATAGAGGGAAGGGAGCCTTATGCTCCCACTGGCATGCCATAGGTTCACCAACATTGTTATAGGAGATACTAGGAAGATAGAAACTTGCTTTCAGACCGTTTCTAACTCAATTTTATTAAAAACCCCCAACAAGACATATAACAACAGCAATAATAAAAATGAGGACAATATTAATGAGGAGGAAAGCCTTCAGTGATGGATAGATATTCTATGTTGTACTCATAATAAAACATGGGCATGAATCCCACATAGTAAAAAAGCATGAAGAAGTAGCAATTTACATATGTGAAAAGAATACTCAAATAGAATGTCACAGAAGTATTATGGTAAAAAGTAAAGCTAATGCTGATAGGATTACAAGGGCTAACATAAATTATGTAGAATAATAGGAATACAGAAATGCATATCCATAAAAATCATTCTGAAACATCATATTTGCTAATGTATTTCTCTTTATCCACATCCTTTCCTCCATTTTGATAGTAAGAGAAACTTAAAAAAAAAGTTAACTAAATAACTCCTCTAAATTAGAAAAAAAATTAACAAACTACTGTAAAATTCTAATGTTGTGATCAGTAGAATTTTCTCAGCTGAATCTTGCTTTCTCTCCTTGCCCCTTAATGAAGTATCTATCTCCTTGCCACTGATTAGGGCAAGGGTAAGAAAGCCATTTAGCACTGTCCAAATAATCATCTGCTTCCAAACAGTGACCTCTTGTTCACTTTTTCCTTATATTTATATCTTTCTTTTAGGAAATCATAGTGAATTAAGAACTGCCTTGTGGGCTGCTATGCCCTATTTAAATGTGTTATATTATTTAAAAGAAATATTTCTCAAGAAGCAGACTAAATTAAGAAAGCCATTTCTGTTAGCAGAATGCCAGGCTAGGAAAATGTGTGAACTGCAAGGTTAGCAAACCAGGAAACTAACAGTAAAAGAACCCTTAAGACAGAATTGAGTTGGGAGTCTGGAAGAATAAGACATATACCTAATTCCTTTTGCTTCTCATACATCCCTATAACTTACCTACATGTCTTGTCCTTCTCCAGGGTCTGATATCAATTCAGCCCCTGGGTAAGAGAGATGTAAAGATCCATTGAAACATACATAGCTCAGGAGTTGTTTCCTCTAGTTAGCTTTGCTGGTAGTAATGCTGTGATCTTTTGTACCCTAATTCTAGCAAATGAACTCTTTCCTCATTCACTATCACTAAGTGTATGCTTTTTATGCTGGTTCCAATACTGGGGCTTGCCTCATTTTCCTGCACCTAAGAATATCTGTCCTGCTTGGTTTCCTAGTTTCTCTAAGACTGGAAGCCCTGACTGGAAATTGTCAAACTTGCTAAGAACTGGAGTACCTTAGGTCCCAAGGAAAGTTCCTCATCACTTGCTAATAGGATTCTCAGTGTAATATGCACATACGTATTCATTTATTCATTTATCTATTTATTTATTTGCTTGTTTATTTTGCCATCTATTACTTGAATGTCACACAGTGACTTAAGGAGCTCAAATTATAAAATCTTAGAGTATAAAGAGCCTTAAAAGAGGTTACCTAGTCTAGACATAAAGAACAATATCATAAGCAAAATGGAACAAGGAATATATTGCTTATCAGACTTGTGGATTTGAAATAATAAATAAATATGGTAGATAAAGTTTAAGGTTTAGGTGGGTTTTCTAGGCACTAGATGAAAGAGTCCTTTAGGTCAGTTATCAGAAGTCCTCTAGGTTTGGGAAGTATTCCAAGAGAGAAACTGACAAGTTATCACTATGTTGTAAAACATAGTTTATTATAAAACTAGGACAGGTAGAGGAAGAGAGTGGGGTGATCTTACTGGGTCTTAAGGCTAATCCCTCCCACCAAAGTCCAATAGAATTCAAATAGATGTTCCTACACTTATCTCTACCTCCAGATGCCCAGCTACCTATACTATATCCTAACCAGAATCCCCCGCCCCCTTGGCTAGTAATTCAGAGTAAGGCAAAGCTGGAAGGTTCACAGATCCACTGGGTCAGCAAGGGCTTTCTCACAACCTTTGTCCTCTGGATCTGGTAGGAATCCAGTTGAATCACAAGCAGTAGCAGATATAAATCCAAAAGGAAGGGGAGTAATGATCTTACTAACACAGTCCACCTGTGCAGCTTAAACCAAACTCAACCACTTCCTAGCAGGTGAAAGCCTTGAAGGATAAGTCCACACAGACAACGTCTTACAGAGAGCAAGTCCAGTACCTCAGAGAGCAACTGTCTAACTCAGAGCCACTATCTCCAGAGTTCTGGGATTCTCTCTCTGCCTTGGTACTTCCTGTTTTCCCTGATTATAACAGTTTGGAGAAGAATTTGTGAATAAACAAGAGATGAAAGCATTGTGTGATATAAAATACATAGTTTGGAATTCACAAATTAAAAGAGTCCTCTTCAAATAAAACTTATGTAGCCAGGATTAGAAGGAAAACAGAACATTGGAGGAAATTTTTCATAGAGAGTTTCTCAGATAAAGGTCTCATATCAAAAACATATAGAAAATGTTGTTAAATTTATAAGAATATGAGTCATTTTCCAAATGACAAATGGTCAAAAGATATTAGCAGACAGTTTTTTGAGAAAGAAATTAAAGCTACATATAACTATATAAAAATGCTCTGGATAATTATTGATAAAAAAGAAATGTAAATCAAAACTCTAAGACATTATCTCATATCTATCAGATTGGCTAAAATGATAAAAAGGGCAAAATGAGAAATGTTGGAGTGTATGTGGAAAAATGGGAATACTAATACCCTGTTGGTGGAAATGTGAACTTACCTAACCATTTTGGAGAGCAATCTGGAATTATGCCCAAAGAATTATAAAATTGTGTATACATTTTGACCCAGCAACACCACTCTTAGGTTCACTTACTAAGGTGATCATTAAAAAGGAAAAATAAACAATATGTTCTGAAATATTTATAGTAGCTCTCTTTGTGTTGGCAAAGAATTTGAAACTGAATTGATGCCCATAGATTGGGGAATGCATGTACAACATGGGGCATATAATTATGATAGAACATTAAAGTGCCATAAGAAGCAATGAACAGGTTAATTAAAAAATATGGAAAGAGTTACATGAAAGTAAAATGAGCATAACTAAGAGAATATTATATACAGCAATTGTAATATTGTTTGAATAAAGACTTATGGATGTCCACCTCCAGAGGGGAAAAACTGACATAATAGAAACATAGCAAAACATAGTTTTATACAGACATAAATATTTTTATTTAAAGATGCATTCTCTAATACAGTGAGCAGAGGTAGGGTAGGAAATACCTGGGAATTCTAATGTAGTAAACAAATAAATATTAAAAAGATGTTATCTAGTCTAACCAATTAATGAATTTGTTATCTAGCCTAAGCAATTAATGAATTCAATCTATAATATCCATGACAAATATTTACTCAGCTTGAGCTTGAAATCACTATATTTCCTAATCTCTGTAGATATCCCCATATTGCCCAACATTGAAAGATCATTTATCTACCTTAGTCTTTATCTATTTCCTTTGATTATACTCTTTTTTTAAAGCTCTTATCTTCCATCTTGGAGTCAATAAAGTATATTGGTTCCAAGGCAGAAGAGTGGGAAGGGTAGGCAATGGGGGTCAAGTGACTTGCCCAGAGTCACACATCTGGGAAGTATCTGAGGCCAGATTTGAAACTAGGGCCTCCCGTCTCTAAGTCTGGCTCTCAATCCACTGAGCTACCCAGTTGCCCCCTGATCATACTCTTTTGATATTCCAGTCACCTGTCATGACCACTTCCTGTTCAATGCTGAGATCTTCCTGAATGACCTATTCCAGAGGACCTAGAAATACTCAATGTGACCAATCCTGATATCCATAAATTTTAGCAAACATTTCAAAGATTTTGAGTATACCTTTTTGTAGGATGGGGTGCAGTTGGGTAGAGGATTCAGAGAACTGGTTAATATTCTTCCTTTTAAAAATACCATCTTAACACTCTCCACATTCAGAGGAAGAAATGTGGGAAGAGAAACACAGAAGAAAAACAACTGCTTGATCACATGGGTTGATGGGGATATGATTAGGGATGTAGACTCTAAATGATCACTCTAGTACAAATATCAATAATATGAAAATAGGTCTTGATCAATGACATGTAAAACCCAGTGGATCAATGACATGTGGAACCCAGCATTGTCTATCGGATGGGGCTGGGGAAAGGGCAGGGAAAGAACATGAATCTTGTAACCATTGAAAAATATTCTAAATTAATTAATTAAATAAAAATTTCCAGACAATAAGAATACCATATTAGATTAGACAGTACCATCATAAAACTGGTAGAGATTTTAGAATATGTCTATTCAAAATCAGGTAATCACCAGTAATGAGATTCCAATCATCTCTACTTCCACATAACTTCCAGTTTTGTACTTTGCATCATAGAGAATTCTAATTCTTTTCTATACAAGAGACATCAACTGTTGGAGGACTGATTCTGTTCTCCAACCAAGTCCTCCAGTCTCTAGACTATCACCAGTATCTTCAATGTATCTCTACCATCATGATTTCCCTACTTTGGATAATTCCTAATTTGTCAGTTTCCTTCTAAAATGTATCAGCAAGAAATGAATATAATAGTTCAGATGGGGAGTAGCAAGAATAAAGCAAGATAAAATAAAGTTGAATAATACCCTTCCCTTCTTCTATTCTCATGATTATAAAATTTACAGTTAGAAGAACCTTAAAAGCCCACCCAATCCAATCCCTTCATTTTATATATATGTTGAAGGGAGGGATATGTTAGGCTATCTCTGATGAAAATATTATCCTTCACTACTATGTCATTAAATTCCAGAATGTTTTTAAAAGGTTGATAGCAGAAAAAATGAGGTGCTGAGACAGAGAGAGAGAGTGACAGAGAGAGAGTGACATCACATCATGAGAAGAGAAGGGATATCAGGACTCTAAAACATTAGATGTGTGCATCACCTTGACCATATATGTTCCCTAAGTGAATGCCTTTCTAGTAATGTGCTTTTTTTGTGTTAACTTTTCCTCTTCACATTATATATTTATTGGAGAGGAATGTCTTGGGTTTATAGGGAGATGTTTTGAAACTATTATTCTTATGTTTATATCTCAATAAATGCCTTTTTCCTTCAGGCAAGGAAGAAAAATATGTTTTCTTATGAGCTCCTGACACTAAGGGAAGGGGTGAGCTCATATGCTACAGATTTAGGTGTATGAATCCCTAAGTTATTTTGTGTCTTAAGAAGCCATCACCCTATGTATACAAATTATGAGGACAACTTAGAATGGGATGCCCCAGAAGGGGAGTTAAGCAGAAAGGGAAAATGAGGCCCAAATGTATGAAAAGTCTTTCCAAGGTCATAGAGATAATAAATGGTAATGTTTGGTGATGCTATTTCCCTTGAATCTAAATGCAAGACTAAGATTTCATTTGACAAGATCTGGGAAGGACTTGTGTTCGTATTTCATCTCTGACACCAGCTGTGTGATCATGAGAAATTTATCTCAGCTTCTTCATATATGAAATGGGTCTACACCATGCCACCTATCTCATTGAATTGTTGTGAACAAAGCTTATGCCATTTAAACTACTATACTAATCTTGGTTATTATAAGTAATTAAAAAACTACATAATGATAACTCATGTTTATATAGCAAATTATACACTAGATCTGATTTAAAATTGCAGTGTTCAAGACACTGTCCTACTTAGCTGCCTCAAAGAGCATTTCCTTTTGTTAAGTTTAGTTTTTTTTTAAACTCTTAACTTCTGTGTATTGGATCCTAGGTGGAAGAGTAGTAAGGGTGTGCAATGGGGGTCAAGTGACTTGCCCAGGGTCACACATCTGGGAAGTATCTGAGGCCAGATTTGAACCTAGGATCTCCCATCTCTAGGCCTGGCTCTCAATCCACTGAGCTCCCAGCTGCCCCCCCTGGAGCATTTCCTTTCAAAAAGAGATTAGGGGTTCCTTAATAACTTGAAATATGGCAATTTGGATACTTTGGTCCAACCCTGTGAGAATCTCTTGCTCTTGGTATCCCATAAAAATTCCTTCTCTATGGGGAAGGCAGAGGTATGCTCAATGTGATGGGGTCATTTTTTATTATGTTAAATCATTTCAATATCAGTGAAATGTGAACTTTCCATTGCTTATCTTTCATTCTTGCTATAGAACTGACCAGTCTTTAATTTTTTTGACATAAATCTTTTTGATGACCTCTGACATTTTATATCAATATGTTACAGAATGCCACAGCCTTCAAATGATTGAATTTAAGGGTCACAAAAATGGCAATTGAAAGGCATGTGGTAGATGTGAGTAGGCTACAACATTACAATTATAGAGGAAGCAAGTTAAATAATGTTGGCACAGAAATTTTTGCAATGGGACTCTATACTCTTCAGCTTGATGGGACTTATAAGTGTCATTTTTTTCCACTCTCCAAATGTTACAGTATTTTATTATCCACATCCTTTCTCATGACAATTTCCTCCTTTTAGGTGACTAGTACATATGATGTGTCAGTTCCAGTGTTAAGGGACACTCATTACTCTTCTTTCTTGAGATATTCCTGAAATAACCTGTTTGAAATATATTTGAGATGGGGAATTCTTGGTGAGAAAACTCTCCACCTACTTCACAGAGTTTTGAGGACCAAATGTTACAATGTTGATAAAGCACTTAACACAGTATAATGCTTATCACATACTAATGTACTATTCAAATGCTTATCCCCTTTGCTTTCTACTTCTAGAGCCTTCTGGGCCATCTTACTGACTTTCCTCTCTCTTGCCTAACCTAATTTAGGTTTGACAATCAACACCAAGAAAAGAGAGGTCAGCCAGCACCAAACCATCCATTTGTGGAATCATTACTCCATGTAAATGAGAAATTTTGAATTTGATGAGTGTTCACTTCTCTTGGAAGTACACACTCTGGGGTTTTCTACAAAGACGATGATGCACTTATAGCCAGAGCCAGTTCAGTATTTGGGAGGCTTTGAAAGAAAGTGTTGGAAAGAAGAGATAAACACAACGTTTATAGAACCATTGTGCTGACAACATTGCTATTTATATGCCTGTGAAACTTGGACAATTTATAAGTTATGTCCATGCTGGAACACTGAACTACTTCCAATTGAATTGTCTCAGGAAGATCATGAAGATTACCTGGCAAGATGAGGTACTGGACATTGAGGTCCTTTCTAAAGCTGAATTTCTAAATATTCAAACTCTGTTGCAGAAAGCAACTCAAATAGGCTATCCACAAAGCTCCACTGCTAAATGAACACTCACCCAAAAGAATAATTTATAGAGAATTCCTGCCAGGCAAGCATTTATATGATATTCAGAAGATATGGTATAAGGATACTTTCAAGGTACCTCTGAAGAACTTTAGTATTAACTATGAAACATGAGAAATGTTGGCACAGGACCACCCAGCATAGCATGCCCACATCAAAGAAAGCACTGCACTCTATGTGCAAAGGAGAATCATAGAAGCGCAAAGTAAATATGAGCATCAAAATCAAGAGCCACCTCCATCCTAAATGTTCTAATAGAACATTTGTATCTGATCTGTGGTAGTGCTATGTGAATTTATATTGGACTGATGAACCAGTGAATGAATATACCATCCAATATTGTGATATCATCTATCTTCAAAAATGATTCCTGGGAATTTTAATGTGACAAACAAATCAAAACATGAATACATTAAAAAAATGAAGAATGAGCCATATTTTAAAGGACCATAAAATGTATACCCTTTGATCCAGCAATAAAATTACTAGGTCTGTATCCCCAAAAGATCAAAGATAAAGAAAAATATTATACTTGTACAAAAATATTTGTAGCAGCTTTTCCCCCCTTTGGCAGAGAACTAGTAATGTGAAGGGTGGTCTATTAATTGCATAATGACTGAACAAGTTATGACATACGATTTTAATGGAATACCATCATGCCACAAGAAATGATAAACAAAATTATCTCTGCAAAAATAACAACAACAAAATCAAAATAGGAAAGACATATGAAATAATGTAAAATGAAATGAGCAGAAGAAAGAGAACATTGCATACAGTAATAGCAAATAAAATATGATGATCAATTGTGAACGAATTAACTATTATCAGCAATGCAAAGATCCAAGGTAACCCCAAGGGACTCACAATGAAAAAAGATATCCGCCACCATAGAAAGAATTGATGGAGCCTGAATGCTGATTAAAGCATATTATTCTTCACTTTATTTCCTCCAAAATTTTTTTTCTAGTGTAAATGATCTGTGTCTTCTTTCACAATATAGTTAACATGAGATTTCCCGGAGTTAAAATAGTAGGATTAGAGACACTCAGCTTGCCAATCTCTCAAAACACACAAAAAAAGAAAATATATCACCTTAAAACAAAGTAAAGCTGGAGACACACATCACACTGGAGTTAGAGGGATGAGTAGCCAAGTGAGTGATGCATCTGGAGGAGCTTGTGGAGTGTACATCTTCTCAGAGTGTTTCCACTTGATCAAAAGGCAGCAAGACAGCTAGAAGGGGAGTAACCCAATTCAATGCCAAGTGGCCTGAAGCAATGAAACAGCAGACTCAGAGAAGAAGACTAGACCTATGGAAACCTGACATAAGGAAACTTCAGAGTCCTATAGACTGTGACAAGAGCAGCAAAGGTATGAAGCAACTCAATGCCAACTCTATCTACTTCCATGGGACCTTAGGTAATGGAACTGTAGAATGTTCTAGGAATTGTCAAGTGGCCAAACAGCCTGAGGCAATGAGAAAGTAGAATGGAAGAGCAGCCAAATACTAGCCTTATCCACTTCCATGTGGCCTGAGGCAACTAACCCCCAGAGCAAGAAACAACTGGGAAGCAGAAAACAAGAGGAACAGAATCAAACTAGAAAAAAATCAAGCCTCCCAACAAGAAGTCAGGCAGTCCAGCCCTGGAAGTGCCCACTGAGGGACTGAAATACATTTGGGCATAACCTAAGCACGAGAGAAGGCTACCCTGCAAGCTTGGAATAGCATTTCTTCTACCTCAAGAGCAGAGCAGAATTTCAACAGATAGATGAGGTAACAAGGGTAAAAAAAACATAAGTATGAAAATGAGCCAAAATCAAAGGAAAAACTTAACTTTAAACAAATACTTTAGGGACAGGGAGGATCAAAATATAAACTCAGAAGAGGGCAATACTAGCAAAAAGAAAACTTAAACCCCCAAAAGCAAGTGAGAAAGGATGTCAGGCTCAGAAGACCTCTTGGGAGAACTTGAAAGGAAATTAAAAATCAAATAATTAAAGGAATGATAGAAAGATTCAACAACCTGGAAACTAGAATGGGCCAAATGGAAATGGAGACCGAAACAAACAAACAAACAAACAAAAACAATTGAAGAAAACTACTCTCTAAACTCTAGAATGAGCCAAATAAAAAAGGAAGCACAAAATCACAAGAAAGAAAATAACTTTCTAAAAATTAGGAAGCAAATGGAAGCTGATGACATCATATGACATTGAGAAACAAAAGAAGAAAAAAAAGAAGAAAATCTGAAATACCTCACTGGAAAAACAAATGACATGGAAAATATATCTAGGAGAAATAATCAAAGAATTATCAGAATATATGAAAACAGTGATCAAAAAAGGAGTTTGGACACCATACTATAAGAAATGACCAGGGAAAGTTGACTTGATATCATTGAACAGATGGAGGAAAAAGAGATTTTGAAATAAAAAAAAAATCTCAGAGGTATGATAGAAAAATTCAAAAATTCCTAAACCAAAGAAAAATTGCCATAATTAGCCATAAGAAAACATAATCAGGATTATACAAGGCCTGGCAACTTCTACATTTAAAAGATGAAAGTCATGAAATATGACTCCCCAAATAACATTCTGAAAGGCAAAGCATCTAGACCTCAATTAAAAATCATGTGTCCTGAGAAATGGAGCACAACTCTTCAGAGCAAAAGGTGATATTTAGTTAAATAGACTAGTACCAAGCATTCCTGACCCCCCCCCCCAAAAAAAAAAACTCTCAGAAGCAGATAAATGCAACAAAAAATAAAGAAAACTTTAGTTTAGAAAAGTTAGATATGATGGATCTCTGGAAAAAAAACCTGAATAGAAATAGAAAGGAATACATATCCTTTTCTCAGCAGTATGTGGCATTTTCACAAAAACTGACTATTTAATAAGGCCCCAAATCTTACAATCAAATGTAGAAAATCCGGAAATTGAAAGCATCCTTTTCATACACAACGCAATCAAAATTATATTCAACAAATGGCAGAAGAAAGACTAAAATTTATTGGGATCTAAATTATCTTATCCTAAAGAATGAATTGGTCAAAGAATAAGTCATAGAAACAATGATTAATTTCATTAAAGAGAATGACAATGAAGAGATCACACACTAACATTTATGTGATGCAGTCTAGGAACTTATATCTCTAAATGATTACATCAATAAAATAGAGAAAGAGCAGGTCAATGAATGGTCGAACAACTAAAAATATAAACTAGAAAAAGAACAAATTGAAAACCTCCATTAAATACCAATTAGAAATCTTGGAAATCAAAAAAGATTTAAATAAAATTGAAAGTTAAAACCACTGAATTAATAAATAAGACAAGGAACTAGTTTTATGAAATAAATTAATTTATTAAACTATGAGTTAATTTGATTTTTAAAAGGAAAGAAGAAAAGCAAATTACCAGTTTCAAAAATGAAAAAAATAGAATCACAATCATGAAGAAGAAATTAAAACAATTATTGTAAGTTATGCCCAATTATATGTCAATTAATCTGACAACATAAGTGAAATAGATAAATATTTACAGAAGTATCTGTCCAAATTAAGAAAAGACAAAATAGTATACTAACACTATCACAGAAAAAGAAATTGAACAAATCATCAAAGAATACCCTAAAAATAGGCTCCAAGACCAGATGGATTAGCAAGTGAATTCTACCAAACATTCAAAGAACAATGAACTCCAATGCCATATAAACTACTTGGAAAAAAATAGGGGAAGAAAAATCAATGTAACCAAAATTAGAAGGGAAATAACAATTTGGGAAAAATATATTACAAGTAACAAAAGTCTCATTTCTCAAATATATAGATAACAGCCAAATTTATAAGAATACAAAGCATTGTCCAATTGATGAATGGTCAAAGGAAATGAATGGCCTGTTTTTAGATGAGGAAATTAAAACTATCTCTAGTTATATGAGGAAATGCTCCAAAGTACTATGCATTAAAGAAATGCATATTAAAGCAACTGGGATCCCACCTCATACCTATCAGAGTGGCTAACATGATCAAAAAAGAAAATGTTAAATGTTGAAAGGGATTTTAAAAAATTGGGACACTAGTGCACTGTTGGTGGAACTATGAACTGATAAATATTCTGGAACTATATGGAACCACACACAAAGGGCCATGAAACAATA
Source organism: Gracilinanus agilis (assembly GCF_016433145.1). Lineage (NCBI taxonomy): Eukaryota > Metazoa > Chordata > Mammalia > Didelphimorphia > Didelphidae > Gracilinanus > Gracilinanus agilis. Next base: position 489,022,767 of record NC_058130.1, on the reverse strand, counting down.
CATTCCCTTTAACTGAGCAATAGCAATACTGATTCTATATCCTAAAGAGATCAAGGATGGGGAAAGGGACCTACTTGTACAAAAATATTTTTGGCAGATCTTTTTGTCTGGCAAAGATTTGGAAAGTGAGAGGGTGTCCATCATTTGGGGAATGGCAGAACAAGCTTCTGTATATGGTTGTAATGGAAAGTTTTACACCATAAGAAAGGATGAGCAGGATGAGTTCAGAAACAACTGCTTGAACACATAGGCTGATGGGGATATTATTGGGGATGTAGATGCTAAATGATCACTCTAGTCCAACTATCAATAGTAAGGAATTAGGTCTTAATCAATGATACATGTAAAACCCAGTGGAATTGTGCGTCAGCTATGGGGGGAGAGTCTGAAGGAGAGGGAAAGAATATGAATCATGTAACCATTGGAAAATATTCAAAATAAAAATTAAAAGCATTGCTCTAAAAAAAGAAAAAAATTGAAAAGACTTATATGAACTGATAGAAAATGAAGTGAGCAGAACCAGAACTGCATATATATTAACAGAAATACTGTATGATGATCAGTTGTGAAGAACTAAACTATTATCAATAAAACAAGATTCTAAGATAATTCTTAGGGACTCATCATTAAAAAAGAAAAAAAGATACCATCCACAGCTAAAGAATCTGAAATCTGACTATAAATCAATGCTCACCATTCTTCACTTTGTTTTCTTTATGAGTTTTTTTAAATTGTATATATGATATGTGTCTTTAGTTATGACATGAGGAATATGCAAAAACATATTGCATTAAGCACAAATATAACTTATAAGACTATTGACCATCTTCGGGACCTAAGGGGTATGAAGAGAAAGAGGGAGAGTATCTGAATCACAAAATGTCAGAAAATAATTGTTAAAAATTGTTTCTCCGTATAATTGAAAAAATAAAATTTAATTAAAATATAATAAACATGGAAACATATCTTGCATAACATATGTACAACCTACATTATATTATCTCCTGTCTCAGAAAAAGGTAAGGAGAAGAAGGAAGGGAGACAATTTGAATTGAAATATGTCAAAAAGATTATTAAAATTATATCAACATATAAAAATAAAATTTAATTAGAAAAATGATAAAAAAGTGACTTATCAAAATTAATGAACCTTGTCTGAAGATTTGTAAAATTAGTGGTAAAAAGTGATTGATAATGTGTGAATAGGCTCATTTTATTGAGGCACAAGTAATCAAAAGAAGCAGTTTGAGAAAAAAACATTTTTTCAGGTTTTCTGACAAAATTCAATAAAATTAAACAATGACCTGACTCTGTGGAAGGCAAGCCATTTATTAAATTGTTATTGGGATTCTAGATAATCATGTAGAAAGTTTCCAACATTATAGCATCAAAGCAATGAAATTTCCAAATGAAAGTGTTGAGCAAATTATATTCATTATATCTACTGGAGACTGAATACTAATGACAGATTATAGAAAATTTAAGTTGGAAAGAGCGAAATGAGAACACTTTGAAAGTTATCAGAAATTATTGTTTCAAATATCTGGAAGAATTTTTCATTTTAGGGTAAATGGAGAAGTGTTATTGTGAAGAAACTCAAGTGGTAAGTTTTATTGGTGGGTTGAATCTCCTTAACTAAGTCACAGCATGATACATGGTAGAGTGGAAATGGTTTTTAATTCTAGCTCTGCTATTTGCTGTCTCTTTATTACCAAGAGATTTAAACTTTGGGGCCTCAGTTTCATCATCTCTAAATTGAGGGGGCAAGATCAATGACTTCTAAGGTTCCTTATAAGTGTAACTCCAAAGTCTAAAATTGCTTGGAATTCTATAATGAATAGGGAAAAAATCATTTGTCAGAACTGGTATATGACACAAAATAGCAGTAGTCCATAAACTAATTGATCTGGTCAAACTAAAGGTATCAAATCATAAGAATGGGTCAAATTTTCAAAAGAACTAAAGAAGTGGATCACCACTTCAGAGTGAAGCATGAATAAGAGGCAATCAATTCTTGAGTCTCCAAATGTTTGTTTTAATCCTGACTTTCTAGGTTATTTAATAGGTGAGGTGGACAAGAAACTATGTGTAGCAATAGTCCTTTTATATGTATTTGAAGAATTCAGATAACAGTACTTCCCACTCCAAATATATAGAAAATACAATTAGATTATATGAAATTTACATCTTATAATTAGTACTAATTAATATATGTTAGATAAATAAACTTAAAATGGGGAGTATTGAAATAAATATAACACTACTTGAAATAGTATCTGTATCACTTATAAAACTGAATTAATCCTGAAAATGTCTTCTGAAGTTAACTGAATTTAAAGAAAAAACTTTATATCTCAACGGAAATAAATATTAGTTAATTTTTGAGTGTATTTTGTTTTTTCTTGACATTGTTACTTATTAGGCATCAATATTCCTGTGAAAACAGTCATTAATAAATGTACAGAAGTAGATTTCTGATAGGGAGTGCCAGCATATAAGATCAGATCTATGTTTAGAAAAAAACAAACTAATATGGCAATTGAATGGAGTATGGAAAAGAAGTTCATGAATCTCATAATGAGAAGACTGAATAAAAAACTATGCAAAAGAATAGGCCATGAAATAATATCAAGATCAACTATATTTGGATTTTGTGAATGAAGAGGAGGTAACATGTAGAAGACAGGTTGTGAAGGTAGAAACAATAAGATTTGGCAAGGGAGTGAACACTTAGTAGAAGTGAGAATTTGAGGATGATATAGCTGTTATGGAACCAAGTAACTGGGAGGATGGTGATGTCATTAACAGTAATGGTGCTTGTTGTCCTTTGTACTTTATCAAAACCAAAATGACATCAATATGACAAGGTCAATGTACAGTGTGTCCTACTGTGACTGATCAAACCAGTTATGAGTTGGAAAGCACTACCCCAGGTCATGTACAAATAGCCCATATGACTCATGTTTCTTTTGAACTACTGCAATTCGGCCTTGCTCACAGAATAAGATGCTTTTCTTTGTGCAGACATACCATATTGGATGGCCCTGTGACAATATTTCTATTGTCTCATAGTTAATACCAAACCTCTTCAGGGAGACCTTGAGAGTGTTCATGTATCACTTCTTCTGACCTCCATGTAAATACTTACCTTGTTTAAATGCTCTATAAAATTGTCTTTTAGACATTCGCACGATGTGACCAGTGCATTAGAATTGTGCTTTCTGCAGTAGAGTTTGAATGCTTGAAGGTTTAGCTTATTTCATAGAACTACAAAAATAATAACAAAATTCATCTGGAAGAACAAAAGCCAAGAATATCAAAGGAATTAATGACAAAAAAATAATTGAAAGAAAGAGACCTACTTGCATGGATCTCAAACTATATTATAAAGCAGCAACCAACTAAACAATCTGGGACTAGCTGAAAAATACAGTGGACCAATGAAATAGGATAAAAACTGATAGAGCTTTAAATTGATCCAATTGTTCTGAAGACCAATTTGGAACCATACCCAAAGGGCCATAAAAATGGGAATAACTTTTGACCCAGCAATACCATTACTAAGTCTGTATCTAAAAGTGTTCAAAGATAGGGGGAAAAGAACCTACTTATACAAAGATATTTATAGCTGTTCTTTTTACAATGGCAAAGAATTGGAAACTGGAGAATGGCTTGAACAAGTGTGGCATCTTATTGTAATGGAATACTATTATGCCATAAGGAATAACAAATGGGATGAATATTTTTAAAAAGCCTGTAAAGACTTATATGAAGTGAATGGAAGTGAAGTGAGCAGAATAACTGTGAATAATTCTATTATCAGCAATGCAGGGATCCAAGATAACTTCAAGAGACTCATGACAAGAAAAACTACCCACTAACATGGAAAGAACTTTTGGAGTTCAGAAGCATACCATTCTCTACTGTACATTCTTGAGTTTTTTTCTTGTATAAGTGATATGTGTCTTCTTTCACTACATGAGGACCATGGAAATATGTATTGTCTGATAACACATGTATAACCTATATCATATTACCTGCTATCTTGAGGACAAGGAGAAGGGAGGAAGGAAATGAGAGGACATGGATTGTGAAATGTCAAGAAATGATTATGAAAAATTATATCAACCTTAGAAAAAACAAAAGAAAACAAAAAAGAAAAGAGAAAGGATCTCAGTGTCCAAGAACTTATTCTGCCAGGTGATCTTCATTATTTTCCCAAGACAATTTATATGGAAGCTATTCAATTTTCTGGCATGGCACTGATAGATGAATATTAGTTTCCACAGGCATACAACAATGAAGTCAGCACAAAGATGCTGTAGACCAGTAGTTCCCAAACTTTTTTGGCCTAATGCCCCCTTTCCAGAAAAAAAATATTACTTAGCCCCCTGGAAATTAATTTTTAAAAAATTTAAAAGCAATTAATAGGAAAGATAAATGCACCTGTGGCCATCAACACTTCCCTGGATCGATGTAGCACCCACTAGGGGGCGGTAGCGCCCACTTTGGGAATCACTGCTGTAGACCTTCAGTTTCATAAGTAGCCTTATACTTCCTCTCCCCCACTCTTTCTTTAGCGGTCACACAAAATCTGAGCTAGCTTTTGCAATGCATGTATCAACTTCATCATCTATGTATATATCTCTGAAAAATTTACTGCCAAGGTTAATGATCTTATCTACAACATTCATATTTTCTCCTTTTTCAATAATTGAAGGTTACACTTATGGATGGTATGGTGTTGATGGGTGAATTTCCATTTTCATGGTGTTAATTGTCAGGCCAAAATTAGCACAGGAGGCATAGAATTAATCCATATGCGATTTTATCTCAATCTTAGAGGCTTCATTGAGTGCATAATCATCTGTGAAGTAGAAATAAAGTATCAAATAATGAGATGGTAAGATAGTAACATGTAAAATGGTAAAATAAGATGGGTGATGTCTTTTGACTCATGAATGTATTGGATGTAAGCAAGGCAGAGTTGCACAAAATCAATATTCTCTTTTCCAGAGTTATGAGAGTCCAGTGGCAAGACAAAAGTCCAAGTGATTGATAATGGTTCAAGATACCACAGATGATCTTAGTGTCTTCAATGTGGAAGTAAGCTCTAAGAACTCCACAGTACCAGGTTCACCTTCTTGATGGAGATTAAAACAAATTGTTCTCATTTGTTCGGTCTACTATGAGAAGTCTTCATATGCTAGTGGTTGACATCTTCCTAATTCACCAATGTGTTTGAGGTCTGTTAGTTGCTTTCAACATGGTTTAACCTGTCTACCATGAGAGTTTTACCTAGTTACAGCCTTTGAAAATGCTATAGCCATCTTCAAGAGCTAGAGAACAAGTGAACAAAGGAAAGTAGACCTGAAAAAAGGCTCAGCAAGCCTTTATATCAGAAACAATAGTCTTCCCTTCATATCCCATAAATACCCTTGAAAGTAAAAGAGAAGTATGGTGCAACCTTAGATGTACAGAGGGAATAATGCAATAGAAATCTAGAAAAATAAAAAGAAATCAGATTATGCAGATATTTAAAAGCCCAACAAAGGAACTTGCATTTGATCCTAATAGTAATGGGGAACCACTGTTGTTATTTGTATATGGTTAACATGATCATTCTTGTGCTTCAGGAAAATCTCTTTGGCAGCTACTTTGAGGGAGGACAAATTGTAATGGGGAGATGCTTGAAGCTATAGCATGTTTGGCCAAAAGTCCAGTTCAGAAATTATGACAGCTTGAAATTCAGTGTTTGCTGTGTGAGTGGAGAAAGAAACAGAAATATTTGGCAACTGACAATATTTGGGTTGGGTGTGACGGGACATGGATGACTTCTAGATGCTAAAACTGAGTGATTGGAAGGATGGTGGTACCCTCAACAGTTATAGAATTCAAGAAAGGTGTGGGGTTTTGGTAAAAGATGTGACAGTTCTGTTAGAGATATGTTAAGTTGGAGATTTTGATAAAATATCCAGCCTATGTCCACTTGTTGTTGCTGTTAAATCTACTATTGTGACCCCATTTGGAGATGTTTTTGGTAAAGATACTGAAGTGGTTTGCCATTTCCTTCTCCAGCTCATTTTACATATAAGTAAACTGAGGCAAACAAAAATTAAATTATTTGCCCAGGATCATGTTGCTAGTAAGTATTTAAGGCCATATTTGAACTCGGATCTTCCTGATGTTATGGTTAAAATTCTCTGGAGACTTTATAATAATTTAAAATTATTTATTAGTAAAAGTGAGAGAGAGAGAAAACTATATGATCACCTAGCTGAACCTAATTAATCTCAGTTTGCCAAGCTTCCTCCAGTTACCAGCCATAAACAGCTATGCTAGCAAGAGTCTCCAGCCCCCTCCCACCCAAAAAGAGACCTGTGTTCCCTTCGTCTCCTTTCTAAACAGTCGATGAGTCCCACCATCTGTGTCTCTCTTGTTGGACACAATTGACCTCAGTCTGTGTGAGAGATAATTCTTCAGGACTCCAGCAGTTACATGGGACTAGAGATCAGACTCTTTCTAGAGCCAAGGAAGTAGGAGATCCATGGTAACCTCTCATAGTATACATGTGTGCCTAGTCAAAGGTTGGGGCTGAGACAGACCAAATAGGTTTTCAAGTGGGATAAGGTATATAATATTTGTTAAAGTCACACACTAACAGAGTTCTAGCCACTGCCCCACCTAGCTTCACTGAAATGTTCACTAGATAGTTGCTAATGTGGCAGTGGAGCTCAATCTGTTAGTCTGGATAAATGATATTCTAGGTGAGGGACAACAAATTGATCAGGTTGGTTATAAGTGAATGTGCCTGTGAGTAATTTGTAATATGTTTAGAAAAGTAATTTGGAGCTTGATTGTAAAGAGTTTTCAATGCCAAGAAAATAAATTAATATCTTAAATGTGTCCAATGTCTTCATGTTTTCCAAGTGTTTAAAAGCTCATTATTTCATTTGATTCCCACCACCAAAGTTCCTGTGAGCTAAGGAGAACATATGTGATTATCCCCATTTTATGGATGAAGAAATGAGGTGACTCCTTCAAGTTCATAGAGATGCTGCAGTTAAAAGCCAGGTATTCTGGCTTCTCCTAGTCTAGTGAGTGAAGGCTCTTCCCTACACCCTACATTGCCACCCAATAGAAATTATGATGCAGACTGTGAGTACAAAAGAGTTTCCCTGAAGCAGCTGTTGTCAAAGTTAGTAGAATCTCATTAAAGTACAAACTCTTCTTAATTTATAATTTTGACAGCAGTTTGTTTCTCAGCAGCAACTTAAAGGTAATTTTGTGGTTATCTATATGACTTCTTTTATTGCTGGAATTGTAATCCACAAGCTGGCCGCTATTTTCTTGCTCTTTGCATTCTTTGTCACTTTTAATATCTTTAGTGATTTTTGAAATATTTGGTGCTGGATCATTCTGCTGCAAATATGACCTGTCATTCCAACAAATGGACTGATTGAATCTGTCACACTAGTGGGATTTATAGTAAATTCACTACAGCACAAGTAAAACCATTAGGAATTTCATTGGCTTAAATGGCTGAATATGAGAGCCATCTGATTTTATCAGGAGGCCGGCTTACATTTTCCCTTTAAATGACCATACACAATCTAAAAATTATGTCCATTTTAATATGCCCTCCTTTTTATCTTGATTTCAAATGTATCAATTTAGCACATTTTCAGCTTCTATCTGACAACATCTTGCCTTGAAATACCTTAGATGGAGGTTTAAAAAATTAATTTGAAAGAATATTTGGTCTTACTGTCCATTAAGACATTTAATGATACTTTTTTGAGTTTTATTTCCAAAATATTTGCATCAGCTACAATGAACCATTTTTATTAAATATGCTGGGACCAGTAGAATGACATCTTCTAATTCAATTTTTGTCTTGGGCTTTCAAGCTGGAAAGACACAATTCAATCAGAGAAAGTAGAAATGAACGTTATGAGGTATGAGCTGAGACACTGTGTAAGTTATGGAGGAATTGGGAATTTGACAAATAATTTTACAATTTTCACCAATGTCATAGTTTCCAGTTCGAGTAAAATATTCGGGAGAAATATTCTCTTTAAAAACAAAGCTAAAACAAAAGAATGTATTTCTAAGGAAATTTAAAAAAAAATGCTGTGAATGTTATCATCTCAGATAAAGCTACAGGAACTCTTTAAAGTGCAACCCTGGGTTGATTACCGGTTTGTTGTGTGTGTGTGTGTTTTGTGTGTTGTATGCATTTTAAGAATTTGAGACACTTTCAAAGGAAATATGATTATAACTTATAGTTTATATTACTTTGTTAAATCTAATGTTTAACTGTTAAGATACCTATCTGAATACTAAAACTATAATAAAAAATCATTTTAATAGTCTTGTAAAATAGACCACATAAAACAAGAACATTTATTTTCGTTGAAGACACGTGCTAATTTTTTATTGAGAGATGCATTAAACATTGATACATCCAACCTCTGATTGAACCTTCAGACTTGTCACATATAGGGGTTGTTGAAGATTTATTACGCAATATAAAATTAGGCGTATACAGTAAACCTGATAGTAAATGACCTTTGCAGACAGGAGATTGCCACAGAGAGTAGTTGCACAATAGAGAGGGATTTGAAAAACATATTTAAAAACATTCAGAAATGAGTGATGGAAATTGAAAATGCAAAAGAAATCATTTAAAAAAGCCTGTATATATACATTTTTCAATTAAAAACACATAGGAGAAAATATATCCAAATGAGAGAGAGATGCTTATATATTTTAACATTTCCAGAGAATTTGTTTTAAGCACAGAAATAATAAAAAATAAGAATCTGGGTGTCTAAAGGTGTTAATACTTCTGGTCATGATAAAGTTATGAGAAGTATTTACAAAGTACATTTGTATAAGTGTTTGGTTTGTACATAAGTTGCATAAACTAATGGAACAGTAACAGACAGCAATAATGGCAAATGCCATATTTTAAGTTAACAAGCTGGCCTTGGATTAGTTGACTTCATTGTGCATTGTCTTCAGCACATGCTCCATTTTCTTGTCTGTCTCTTCACTTTATTTAAATACACAGCTGGAAGACCTGAAGCTGATTGTTCAGCAGCATGGGCATTCTTCAGTGGACAATCAAAATGTGCTGGCTGTCAAAGAAACCCACTGACTTGATGCCTTTGTGCCTCTTAAATTTGATTTCATAGAACTTGGAAAAAATGTATCTTGAGACTTTAATGTATCACAGACACAAAGTAGAAATGATAAAAATTCTTGCCTCAGAATATCAAAAAGCTACATCTAAGGTGCTTTTAAGGTGACACCATATAGTTGAAACCCCAAAAGGCTTATTTTATTTATTTTAAAAATTTTAGGAAACATCATAATTAGACAAACAAAATTTGTGTACAGATGTTTGGAAGTAATATTTGCGTTTTGAATGAATTGAAGTTGAAACCACTCTATCCCAGATAGGACAATGAGGAACACATTTGTAATTGCTATTTTGCATAATCTGAATAAAAAGAAGATTACATTAGGAAGCTTTTATTCACATTTCAAGGACTTTCACTTTATTTCCGGATTTTTGTGTCTTTCAAAGGCATATTTTAGTATTTCTGAGATATTTTTGGTTTTGTAGACTGGATTGGAAAACTCAAGCAGGCAGATTTGTCAGATTACCATGGAGATCCTTTTTTTTTATTATTAAAAAAATGGAAAATGTAACAATGGAAAAACCGTGGGAAATGCCGGGAAAAGGCAAGAAAAGGGATTAAAGGGTATAGCCAGTTCTGATGGCAGGTAATGGGACCCCAGAGTAATGAACACTAAGAAAGAGCTCCTCTCTGACTGATCTAATGAGAGCCAAGGTAAAACAGTAAGGTAGGCATTGACTGTAAAAAAAAAGAATGTTATGTCCTAAAGACTCTGGAAAAGACAAACTGACTGCTCTCTCTTAAGACACTGCTAATCATGCATTCATCACAAAATGAAAAGAAGTCCCTTTGATGAACTTTTGAAACTAATTGTCAATATGGCATAGTGGTAAGAGTACTGTATTTGGGTTCCATTCAGATCTTTGCTTAGACACATTAACTTGGGAATCACATTACTTCTTTTGTATCTCTTTCTTTATTTTTAAAATGAATGGGTTGAACTAGATGTCCTGTAATGTGCATTTTAGCTGCAATTCTATTCTCTCTTTTGTCTTCCCAGACTTTCCACTATCAGTTGTTAATTCTATTTTTGAATCTAGTCTCCTCTCTGTCTTCTTCCTTCCCAGTCCTATGTATTCTCATGGCTTCAGCTCTTGCCTTCAGTTATATTTATGGTTTCTAAATATCATTCCCCAGGCCCCATTGCTCTTCATAGTTTCTCCTAGAAACATTCATGTTTCTGGCTGACTACTGGACATTTTAACCTATGTGTCCTGTCAGTACCTCTAACTCAGCCTGTCAAGAATGAATAGTCTTTCAACCTTCCCACTTTCCTATTTCTGTTAAAGGCACTGCATCTTTTAAGCATCTGAAACCTCAAAAAAAACTCAAATTCATTCCCCCTTCACTCCTGCTTTGCCCTCATATCCCCAAATTCATCAAGTCCTATTGATTTTACCTTTGAAATAGCCCTTGCATCTTCTGCCTTGTCACACCTTTTTCAGCCATTCCTTTGTAATAAGCTTATCCTCAATTTTGAATCTCTGCCAGGAAAAAAAAGGAGCTCATACATACATACATACATACGTACATACACATATATGCATATCTTTCTATCAATATTTCCTTTTCCCTTTGATCTCTTTGCAATAAGGACTTAGCATTGGTATTGCTGGGTAAAGGCATGTACAGGTTTATAGCCCTCTGACCTTAGTTCCAAAGTATTCTCTAGAATGATTGGACTAGTTCACAGCTCCACTACCAAATTTTTTTGTCTACCTATTTCCCTCATACCCTCCAGCATTTGTAATTTCTGATAGAAAGCATTTCTCTAGTCAATAGTGATTTACAACATTTTTTTAATATGAGAATAGGTAGCTTTGATATCTTCTGAAAACTGCCTTTTCATGTCATTTGACCACTTAACTATTGGGAAATGGCTTTTATTTTTATAAATTTGACTGAGTTCCCATACACACACACACACACACACACACACACACTTACACACACACACACGCATATATATATATATATGTATATATATATATATTGAGAAATAAGGCCTTTATAAGCGAAACTTGACCTTATTTTTTTCATATTACTTCACTATCTATGGTACTTTTATCAAAATGTAGTTTCACTGATTATCTATTTTAATTGTCTATTTTGGCTTTTGTTTTGTCCAAGATCATGATTGCTGCCGCTGATTTTTTTTTTTTTTACTTCTGCTGAAGAATAATAAATTTAGCTCCAGGCCTTTATTTTTAACTCTGTGTATGTCTCTCTATTTCAATTATATTCAAAACAATTTATTATTGGATCCTCGTATCTAATGCATTCTGCTATCTGCTTCTGTTTTATGGGTAAGATCATTCCATTCATTTTTTATGCTTTATCTTCTCCCTTTCTTTTTATCATTTCCCTCCTCAAAAGTTTATTTTACTTCTGACCACTGCCTTCCTTAATCCATCTATCCTTTTATCCCTCTCCCCACTTATATCTTTTATCCCTTCCCTCTACCATATCTCTGTTGGTAAGATAGATTTCTATACCTACGTATGTATATGCATTCTTCCCTTTTTGAGCCAATTCTAGTAGGAGTGAGGTTCCAGTATTTCCTGCTATTCCACCATTTTTCCTTCTACTATAAAAACTCTCCCTTTAGTGCTTCCTTTATATGAAAAAGAATGTCCTCATTCTATTTTCTCCTATCACTTTCTCTCACTTTCTCTCTTTCTTACCCCTTCATTATTTGAAATGATCAAGCCACATCGGTATTTATAATAGACTCCTTCAAACTGCTCTTATAATGATGAAGTTCTTAGGAATTACATGTATTATCTTTCCATATAGGTATATGAATAGCGTAACTCCATCAAATTTCTTATGATTACTCTTTCATATTTTCCTTTATATGCTTCTCTTTAATCTTTTGTTTGAATGACAGATTTTCAATATAGCCCTGGGGTTTTTATCAGGAATGCTTGACAGTCCTCTATTTCATTGAGTATTCATTTTTTTTGTCCTGATGGATTATATTATTTTAAAGTTTTTTGGAGGGGAATGTTGGGAAAGTTCAACTGGGCTGAACCCTTACTCCACCTTCTTGGCTACACCTTCATGTCTTGACTTTTTTAGTGCATTCTTTTTGTATTGAATTACTGAATTTCTCTAGTCCAGTTTTCTAATAAGTTGCTTGGTCACACTAATACTTTTTATATGAAGTATCCCCATGACAATAATTTGTAATGAATGTGTCTTTATTGATGGTGGAGTAACTGTTATATATGATTTTGTTGGAATTTCATCAAATCCCACATACTTTCTTCCATTCCCTGCCTCATTACTGCAATGCCTGTGCATATACATGTGTATATAGGCACACACAGAGTCAATTCACCATTATTCTTTATTCTGTGTTACCAATAACACTGAAGCTTAATGTGTAAGCTGCATACTTTCCATAGTGAATACACATTTATATAATTTCCTAGTTTGTGCCTATGGATAATCTTTGTCTTACTTTAAAAATAACTAATACTTTTCATGCATAAGAATAAGTTAAAAGAATCTCATTGTGGGAATTTCCTCCATTTGAAAAATAGTACATTCTATTTTTAACTTATTGTCTTTGTTGCTTGAAACTAAGAGACATAATAAGCCCAGACACAGATAATAAGTGTCTGAGTCAAGATTTGATCCCATATGTTCTTGACATCAAGACTAGTTCTATCCCTTATGCAGTCCCAATTCTACACAATATAACATAAAAAATAAACAACCCATTTCTATTGATTTACTATTACATTTTTATTTGTCTTTCCCTGTAACTTTTAGCATAAAGACAGAAATAATAAAATTATTATAAAACATCTACATAGTTTTAATTCTTTTTCAAGAAAAATAGCAGGGGAATTCATAGAAGCATAAAGGAAATGCATAAGTTTGAGCAAATTAATGTTTGTATTATAAAAGTATGACATGCATTTTACATATTTTTTTTTTAGGAAAAAGCCATATTTTCCTCTAACAATCAATTTTCAAAATAAAATTCGGTTAAAAAAAAGGTTTGTATGTGTCTTGGGAAGGGATCCCTAGTATGTTGTGTGAGTTGGGACTGAATCGTACCAAAAAGGATGTTACACAGATGAGTCTGCCTTCTCTCGCAAGGTTAGATGTCACACTAAAGCACATTGGACATTTATTGAGTTTCTGAACAATTCACAACAGTAACATAAAATCAGGAAAAGGCTGAGGCCAATGCTGTTTTCCCCAATGATCTGAAGATGATAGACAATGCTGGTGCTCAAGTTGTAGCATTAGTGGATAATGAGATGTGTAAGGAGAAGAAGAATTACTCTGCTAAATGTGCCTGAAGGTAGTGTACAATGTGAAAGGATGTGAAAATCCATGTACTAAAGTAACTAGAAGGATATAAAGGAGAAACATACTACTTACTCTTCTTGCTGAAGTCTCCTCCAATCACTACTTCATTTAGGAAGAAAACTGAAACCAAATAATTTTAAATGGCAATCATTTCTATTTATTTAATTGAACTTATTTTCTGCCCCAAATTTAAAGTTCTTTTGAAACTTTGAAATCATAAAGTATGATGTAAACAATCCCTTGGAAAGGTGATTGTTATAATTGGCATATATATATATATATATTGAACTACAGTATGGGACAAAAATAGAAAAGGGTATAATTCTTTTCAAAGTTTTTGAAATTTCCCTCTTATTTTCTGATTTCTTTCTTGGCTGCTTCTAGTTTTATTTGTACAAAACATTTTTAATTTAATGTAATCAAAATTATTAATTTTACACCTCATAATACTTTCTATTTCTTGTTTATGCATACATTCTTATATCCATTATTTTTTCTACCTAAAAAGAGAGGCCGTTTTGTCAGAATTTTGAAACTGAATTCAGATTCTGTGACTTCCATAATTTTTTATCATGAATTATTTTCTCTTTGAATATTGTCCTGGAGAAAATTATTTTCTTGTGTGCCTAGTATTATATATGCTTGGTTCCATTAAATTAAAGTAATATTATGCTAATATTATCCTATAATGATAAAAATAAAGAATTCTAAGACATTTCTAACTAGATACTCCCCTATCTTGCCACCTACATAGATATTTTTATCTTAGTTACTCAATGGACTTTAGTCAGGACAGTGGAAAGGACTTTTCTCCCAAACCATCTTTAGATAATAGTTTGAAGAGTAGTCAATGGATAATTAGAAATTGCTCAGAATTCCTCAGAGACAGGTGGGAAGTACTATATATTCAATTAATATCCATAATCACATGAACATTTGACAATGTCTTTGAATGTGCTTATATAGCTTCCATCTGACAATTCCTTGGGAATTGATGTCTAACAGATTCTCTTTCTACTCTCCAATGCTAATGTTGTTGTAACTAAAATAGCTGTGGGCTTTGTTCCCCAATATGATAAAGATGAAAGGGAACAGGTCATACACCTTGGAGGTAGCAGGTAAATTCTATTTGGCTGATTTTTAACCATTTCTATTTTTATCTGCTTCCTACTTTCTCTGGTGTTTTATAGAAACATTTCATGCTGCATGACCATTTTCTGTGACCAGGATCATCAAATCTCCCATGAGGTCCTACCTTTTGCTTGTTGATTTGGCCAGTGCCTGTGTGACTGAGTGTGTCTGGTTTGGCCTCTTGACAAGGATGAATTGTTTGTTTGTTCATTTGTTTCTAGTGCCCTAGGCATTCAGTATTTTTCCCTCACTGCCTTAGCAGTCACCAATTTTTTTAGGTGCCTGACACTTTTATCCTCTTTGTCATTGCTCCTGGCCATTGCGATTTTCTCTTACATCTTGGCATGCAGATATTTTCTCATCTGTCCATTGGCACACCCTTGGGTAGCATCGCTAAAAACTTCTACAATTCTAGTAACTCCTGAAATGGTCTAGTCATAGCTCTCACTGAAAACTTTCTTAGCCTCATTGGAATCTATATAAGGAACATGTTCCTTAATGTTGGGAGTTTCTTGATTTTTAGAATTGTGTCAGAATCTGAGCAGCCTGGTAATTTTGGATAATGCCTGTAATATAAAAATATATATCTGATATATTTATGTTTTATTAATTGTTTAAAGTTTAACCTTCACTACTCATTAGACTATCATGAGATTATTGTCTATTCTAATGAGCAGCATGTATATATAACTTTTGTACAAGCTTTTACATAGTATTTTATTTCCTCCTTAAGCTTCCTTTATCTCTGTGGAATTTCTCCCAAGGGTCTGACACATGCTAGTGACTAGGGCAGTTAGCAGGTTTGAGATGAAATCCTTGGGAAAAGTAGAGCAGTGTCCAAACAAGGATTTGAAGAAGAATGTAAGCCATTGGCTTGATCATGTCAAGAACTAGAGATTCTCAGGAATGTTTGAGTCCACAGGGACAAAGTTACAATATGAAATTAGGTTATAACATGGATATTTTAAATCAGGGGAATCTGTCTGGATATCAGAAGAGTGTTGCAAAGGATTCTTGCAAAATAACTTAGGTACAGTTTCTTGCTTGAAGCTTCATCCTCTTTTGAGTGTAATATATATTTTCTACAATTAACTTGATCTGATGATTTAGCAAAGTTATCAAATGATGCGTATTGCATGCCTCTTTCTTGATCTACCATGATCCTGTCCTCCTACAACCATATTTTTTGTCATTTAATTAAGGGCTCTTTCCTATTTATTTATTTATTCATTCATTCAATAAACATTTATTTAGGGTCTGATTATTAAGTAGGTAATTGGTCTTAAAAATTTTGTTTTACTTGAATATAAAGAAGGAAACTATAGGTAAACTGGGTGAGCACAGAATAGTATACTTGTCAGATCTATGGGAAGGGAAAGATTTTAATACCAAAAAAGAGTTAGAAAAAATCACAAAATGTAAAATAAATAATTTTCACTACATTAAACTAAAAAGTTTTTGTACGGACAATACTAATGCTACCAAAATTAGAAGGGAAGCAACAAACTGGGAAAAAAAACTTTATAATAAAAAACTCAGACAAAGGCCTAATTACTCAAATATACAAGGAGCTAAATCAATTGTACAAAAAATCATGCCATCCCCCAATCAATAAATGGGCAAGGGACATGAATAAGCAATTTTCAGATAAAGAAATCACAACTATCAACAAGCACATGAGAAAATGTTCTAAATCTCTAAAAATTAGAGAAATGCAAATCAAAACAACTCTGAGGTATCACCTCACACTTAGCAGATTGGCTAAAATGACAACAAGGGAAAGAATGAATGTTGGAGGGGATGTGGCAAAATTGGGACATTAATGCATTGCTGGTGGAGTTGTGAACTGAACCAACCATTCTGAATGGCAATTTGGAACTATGCTCAAAGGGCTTTAAAAGACTACCTGCCCTTTGATCCAGCCATAGCACTGCTTGGATTATATCTCAAAGAGATAATAAGGAAAAAGACTTGTACAAAAATATTTATAGTCTCACTCTTTGTGGTAGCAAAAAATTGGAAAATGAGAGAATGTCCTTCAATTGGGGAATGGCTGAACAAATTGTGGTATCTGTTGGTGATGGCATACTATTTTGCTCAAAGGAATAATGAAATGGAGGAATTCCATGTGAACTGGAATGACCTCCAAGAATTGATGCAGAGTGAAAGGAGCAGATCCAGGAGAACATTGTACCCAGAGACTGATACACAGGGGTACAATCAAACATAACGGACTTCTCTACTAGCAGCAATGCAAGGATCCAGAGCAAGGCTGAAGAACTTATGAGAAAGAAAACTAGCCACATTCAGAGGAAGAACTGTGGGAGGAAAACACAGAGGAAAAACAACTGCTTGAACACATGGGCTGATGGGAAAATTATTGGGGATGTGGACACTAAATGATAACTCTAGTCCAACTATCAATAATATGGAATTAGGTCTTGATCAATGATACATGTAAAACCCAGTGGAATTGTGTGTCAGCTAAGGGGAGTTACGGGAGTTTGGAAGGAGAGGGAAAGAACATGAAATATGTAACTATGGGAAAATATTCAAAATAAAAATAAAAAAATTGGTATAAAAACCCCCTAAATAATGAGGTGTGGTAGAATTAGTTTTGGTTCTCATCTCTTTCCCCCTATTCGGAGAGTTGCTAGTCTTGTACTTTTCTCCAGAAAATATTGTGAATTTACTTAAATTTTTTAGAGCTAGCATTTTATTTAGAATTTAGTATGTGTCAGGTACTGTGAGAAATGCTTCATTATTAGTAATTCACTAGATCCCCACAATAAGCCTGACTAGTAGGTGCTATATTGTTATCCTAAATTTTCAGTTGAGAAAATTGAAGTAAACAAAGTTTAAGTGACTTGCTCAGGGTCACACAGCAACTAAGTATCTGAGGCCCATCTTGGACATAGGTTTTCCTAACTCCAGGCCAAATGTTCTATTTGCTGGGCTACCTGATTATATATCCTCTGATTAAAAAAAAAAGACTTTTTGATGGTATGTAGTATATTTATTTTTTTGTCTTTTTGATCCCAGTGACTAGTGAAGTACTTTGCACATGTGAGGCACTTGAGGTTCCTTCTTATATGTAGGTCATTACAGAATTTAACTCAAATCATACTTTTCAGGACGTTTATCCATTTAAAATCAAAGCTTCTAAGCCTACACTGAAGTATATGCTTTAATCAACTAACCAGTAGATATTAATTAAAAATAAAAAGATGTTTGATAGTACATTGTGTAAAATACAGTGTCAACAAGACCACTCTCTAAATGTATACTTAGGGCACACTTTCTCCCCTGAGATAGAAAAGAAATTCAAAGAATAGGGAAGTCTCATGAAAGACATAGAGAATTCATGACATGTCAGGGAACATTTGTGAAAATACATGAAGATAGAATATGGAATATACTTTGTATATGAAGTATGTAAGGGTCCAATCCAGCATGTTGCCCTGGGCTTTCTCCTTAGTAGTCTCAGCAATA
This sequence comes from Gracilinanus agilis, assembly GCF_016433145.1. NCBI lineage: Eukaryota > Metazoa > Chordata > Mammalia > Didelphimorphia > Didelphidae > Gracilinanus > Gracilinanus agilis. Next base: position 489,004,606 of record NC_058130.1, on the reverse strand, counting down.
TTTATGGGTTCAGTTATCATCATTATGCATATAATTCTGGTTTTAACATACCCAGTGCTTACCTGTAGTGAGAGATCCATCTATATCTGGAATCAATTACTACCTACTGGACATCTCCAACATGGTGATGGTAAAGCTGCTGCTGTATATGATTGTTGTTGTTGATGATGATGATAAGAAGAAGAACCTTCATATCATGCTTAAATTTTGCAATATCCTTTGTACATGTTATTTTATTTGGATATTCCATTAATATCTAAAACTTGACATGTTCAATATAGATTTCATAATCTTTCCTTCTCAAACTGTCACTATCATATTTATTTATATTCATATTTTTATATTCCTATTACTGAGAGAGGCAGAAACATCATATTAGTCACACAGATTTGCCACCTGGGAGTCAACCTTGACTTTTCACTCTTCTTGACCATCTTGGAAAGATATTACAAAGAGGTAAAGAGCTGAGATGAGAACTGAACAGGAGGATGGAAGTAATTTGTATTTCCCTTGGACAATTGAAACATCTTTGAGAGATCCTATACTTCTCCTAAAGTTTTTTGGTTCACATATTATCTGAGAGATCCATCCTTCTCATTTATTTTTGCTTTGTCTTTGAAGATTGATATCATATGCCGTAAGTATTAGTATATTCCAAGGCTTTTACCTAAAGCCTCTTTTCTATCTACATTCCTTTAGCTGATGACCTCATCAGCTCACCTGGATTTAATAATCATTTCTAGCTTGACAACCCCATAGATCAGTGATGGGCAAACTTTTAAAGAGGGGGCCAAAGGAAAGAAAATGCTCAGCTGTCAGTCTGTTTCTAAGGCAACTCTTTCAAAGTTTCATTGCATTGTATCCTACTCATTGTATTCGTCAGATTAGGAATAATGTCCCCAGCCAGATAGAACATTTCAGGGGGGTACATCTGGTCCACAGACTGTAGTTTGCCCATCACTGCCATAGATGAATAAACAGTCTTTATCTCTCTGTTGAGTTCCAGTTGTGCAAACTATCACCTAATGCCATTTTGATAGATTGACCTGAATATTCCATTAGTATATCAAACTCAATTGGTCCCCAAAAAGTCATCAGGTCCCTCCAAATTCATCTCTTTCAAACTTTCCTATATCTGTTGAAAATACTACCTTTCTTCCATTTGTCCAAGTTTGCAATCTCATCACCATCTTTTCTTGCTCATTCTTACTCTGACTCACATCTCTATCAGGTTGCTAGAATAAACTATTTCTACCACCACATCTCTCTGCTTCTCTCCACTCACACTCTCAGCACTATAATTCAGGCCACTGTTGCCCTTCAGGTAGAGTATTGTAATCAGCCTCTCCCCACTCCAATATGTCTTTCTCACAGCTGCCAAAATGATGTTCCTAAATTACATGCTTCACTATTTCAATTCCCTCCACCCATGTCTCCATTTAATTAATGCCACGTTCTTTCTATTATATTTAGGGATCACATAAAAAAGGTCTCTGTTTTTAAAAACCTTTCACAACCTAAATTCATTATTTAATCTTATACATTGCTCTCTTCACATACTCTCTCGCATATTTAGATAAATTTTATATCAACTTATAAGGTCTTATGTCCTGCTTGGGATGAAAGCTCCTTGAAGGCAAGAACTGTTTCATTATTACTGTCTGTCTCTATGACCTAAAAAAGTGCCTGTCACTAGGAGTTGCTTAGTAAATGCTTGTTGATTGATTGGTTTCAGTGAAAACATTTCCAGTTTTCTCTTATTTTTTCCAAAATTTAGCATATTTTCTAATTTTCTTCTTTTAATATCCTTAGTTTCCATATAATTTACTAGTAATGGAAAAATGTTTTCTACTTTTAGAAACCTTTGGTTGTTTTGTTTTATCTTGGATACATTCTCCAGGAAGACCACAGACATATTCTTTATTTTTTCTATCAGACTAATGAAGAGCAATCCAAGTAGCCCTAAGGAGTAACCAACCATTACTAATTTTCTCTTCTTTCTTTAACCCTTATTGATGACTGCTTTTTACCTGATAGATTCTATGGCTTAACTTTATATACCTTGGAGGCCAAACAGGGAAGAGAAAAACCTGGAGAAAGTAGTTTGGGTACCCTAGAGAGGGAAATTTCTGTGAAGTCATGGAGCAAGGGCTTACGAAATGAATGAGAGGCAATAAGATGAATTCAATATGCCCAAAGAACCATTTCTAGCAGTTTGATTGTGAAGGGGAGAAGAGATAGTAATAGGAAATTTATTTGACTTTCCCAATTAAATCTTTGAAGGAAAAGATTATGGCTTCTAGTTCTCTGTACAATTATGAACCTCAATAAAAGCTTATTTAAAATTTTGAATAACTTCTAGGAGTTGTTAATTGTCTAAACTTTTTTTTCTAGAGTCAATTATAACCATTAGTATAGCATTAGATGGATGCAATAATGATTTGAATACAAACTAAAACATGACAGATTATTAAGGAAAACAATGTTACAAATAGACAACAATAAAAAAGAAACACATCACAATTTTCACTAGATCATTTCTACCCCATCTTTTGTACAATGCAATTATGAGAATTATTTTAAAAAAATAAATAAGGAGGTCTGGGTTTATGGCAAGTATTCCCAAACTATCTTTTTTGTCAGTATGATTATAAATTTAATTCAATTCTGCAAGCATTTAATTATCTAAAAGAGTTTATATTCTACAGTCTAGCAAAAAGTTATTTAAAAAGGAAAAGATGAAATTATTTGAGTTTTCCAACTATAATTCCAAAATTGGAAGATTTTCTGCATGAAGGAAATGTTCTGTTTTTTATCTATACTGAGAAAGGTTGATATCATTTTGATTGATGTTCTTTCTCCTTGACATAATATATGTATTCATTAAGTTTTTAATTATTCTGCTATTTTATCATATTTCATTTTCACAGTTGATCCAGTCTTTAATGTATCCAGAATATAACTAGCATTCCCATTTTCAAATTATAACCAATTTTCAAAATAGAAGTTTTTAAGACTGTTTTTTATATGCATTGTCCACAATTAATATCATGAAAACTGTCTTCATGTTGGATAAAAAAGCTGGTTTGCTCTGTTCATTCAAACAATTTTCAATTCATTTTAATGTTAATCTAATTTGTCTTTTAGCTCCTTGGAATAATTTGACTCCAAATGGTTGATTACTTTCACTCTAGGTAGACACAGTCTCTATTTTATTTTCTCCTTTGAACAGCTGTGTTGGAAGCCTCTTGCATTCCTCTTTTTTTAGTGTCTGCCAGTAGTCAAGTTGCAACTGAATTACTTTCTTAAAGTGTTATATAAGTAAGCTATTTTTATTGTTTCAGATGGTTTATCTCTGATAGCATAAATGTATGAGTACTCCGCATTATTCATCAAATATATTATTTGTTTTCTCACACTCCCCAATAAAGTCAAATTCCTTTTTCCCTGCAGATGGCCAGCTTGGATTCAGGAATATGAAGGACTTCTGTGAAAATTTAATTCCCATTTGAAAGTAATGCTATTGAAGTCTTTTCACCAGGGAATATCAAGAGTATAACTTTCATACACAACTTCCTTATAGTAAAAAGGTCTGTAGATTTACCTAGACTGAGAAGCCCTGAATTAGTACATTGTACAAATAAAATAGACTCTAATGCTTTTTTTGGGAACAGGCACTTTCCTGTTGAATTGCAGTGACTGGCTCTGTTTTATTTGGAGTAATAGTTGAGATTGTAAACTGTTTCAGCCATAACAGATTTTTTAAAGAAGTTGAGTTGAGTTGCACAGATCCACTGAAAAATAACATATTTTCTAAACTTCTAGAATATTCTGTGCATAAACCCTTCATCTAAGATTAGTTACAGCAATTTCCCAAAGATAGTGAAATTCAAAACCATCATAATAATAACAAAAAAGGAATATTTTATGTTTATCATACATTGAATTTGGCCCATAAAAGCTGCTATGTATATATGAAGAAAATGTTGCTGTACACTTCTTGTGGTCATTGATTTTGGGAAATATCTTGTTGGAACTTAATCACTTGATTTTTTTAATCTTTATTAGGTAAGGTTATCAGATCTCTGCTATCATGGTGATAAACAATGTCAATTTTGGAAATCTGGGAATGTAAAAGGAACTGACAAACTTGGATAGATCCATGGTCCATCCAATCCAACTAACCTGTCATCAACATAGGACCCTAAGAAATATTTGATTGGAGGTTATGTTTGTTTGTTCATTTTTTTGGTCTTTTTTTCATTTGAGAGGGTCATTTCCTTATCGTGCTCTCCCCTTCCCATTTGAAATCATACTTTTACTCATTCAACTTTCCTTCTCTATTTTCTAATTCCATTATATGCTTTTTTGTAGCATGGTATCATCAGTGCCATCATCAATGCCATGGTAACTATGGTTATCAAATTTCCCACCATATCTAAGAAGCTAAGCTTCTATTGGAATTTTTTTCATAGAAGGTCATTTAGAAAGCACCTTTATACAATGTTATGTTGCACCCTATGCGGTATCCAATAATTGTTTTGGTATATCTTGGATGTAGAAATTTGTGCCTATGCTTTGGCAGACATATGAGTTGCTATATAAGTAAATTCATTTCTCTGTCTCTCTCTCTCTGTCTCTGTCTGTCTCTGTCTCTGTCTGTCTCTGTCTCTGTTTGTCTCTGACTCTGTCTCTGTCTCTCTCTGTCTCTCTTTCTCTTTCTCTCTCATACATACACAAACATCTGTATACTCCCCATATCCCTACACATGTATACATTTTTCAGTGAAGAGCCTCTCTGAACTTAATTTAGTATTCTGCAAACATTTACTAACAAGCATGTACTTAGTCTTTCTGGTTTTTTAAACTGATTTTTTAAACTGGATTGGAATAGAATCCTACTACCATGGTATGATGATTAATCTTTGGAGTAGGATACTAATGGGAAGAACATGATGTTGTGGATAAAGTCTCTGGCTTGGGAGACTTAGGTTCATGTACCACCTTTAGCATTTATGAGCTATGTGACCATAAGCAAATCACTTACTCCCTCAGAGATTTATTATCTTCACATTTAACAATACCTTTATTACCTACCTTTTAATATTGGTTTGAAACTTAAGTGAGACAGTATGTTAAAAGAACTTTGTAAACTTTACAGCATTAATGGTAATCTAGCAGTCTTTAAAATAAAAGATATTCATATAAGTTGAAGAAAATGTAACAAAACATGCCCATAAAAATACCATCAATTTGCAATAGTAGTTCTTAACTTTTTCACATCATTTGGAGAAAGTGTGGATGGAGAGGAGAATCCATTGATGATGATAACCATTCAGCACTGTGAGGGGGAAAGAGTCTGTGATTTCTTTGGGAGTGAAAGAAGAGTTCCGGGGAGTTTGGTTCCAATTTTACCCCAATATTTTCCTCTAAACAAATATCTCAACTCTTCCACACTGTGCTAGATCATCTCCATAAGTTGTTGTTTCAAATATATGTCAAAATCTGGAATTTATTTGTAAATAAAGATCTTTCCTATTCATAATGTTTCCACTTATATACAGACCAATTTTATCTCTTGTTGCTGTTGTCCATCAACTGGTCTTTTTTCAGCTTAAATTTTTTTTGTCTATTTAGTGGTCCTTGTTTGGGTTCAGGACTTGTCAAAAGGGTACATTGGAAAGTAACAATGGACCTTCATAATGACAGAGAAAACACAAGTATAACAGTTATATTGTCAAAATTTCAAAAATTGTCAAAGTTCAAAAAAGTTCCACTGACATATGCTTACAGTTCCTTTTGCAGATAACACCCATAATTGGAATGAACAAAAAATTCTTGATCTATCATAATACTAGTTTATGTATATTAACTAAAACATCAGTCATATTATTTATCCCTCTTGAATTAAATAAAATGATCTTTTATCTTCCACACTTCAATAGATCTCTTAACTCCTAGATACCTCTGGCAGTGTCGATTACAATTTGTTAATTCCTTCTCACTTTGTGTGATTATTGTCCAATTTCTTTCATGAATATTCCATAGGGCATTCATTCAAAGTAATAGAGGCCATTTTCTTGTAGATATCAGTGCAACATATGGGCCGTCCATCTGTATTATTCTTAAGTGGTACAGAGGATAGAGGATTGATCTTAGAGACAGGAAGGCCTGAGTTCAAATCTGTCCTCAGACACTTGTACTAGCTGAGTGGTTCTGGGTAATCACTTAACCTCTCTTTGACCAGTTTCCTCATCCATAAAATGAGAACAATAAAAACATCTATCCTCTAGAGTTGTCCTGAGGATAAAAAAATGAGATATTTATAAAACCCTTTGCAAAATGTTAAACCTGATACAAATACTGTTGTATGCTATATGATCAGTCCACCACTTTTCTGATCATACCTTTTCTCTTTGATATTTTTATGTCACATGTTATAGGCAAGACATCACTGGCAATATATATTTCTTCATTGTCCTTCAGATAAACTGAAATATTGATTCCTTTGACATTATTCCATAATGAAAACTGTATGGCATTGCTGGAAGAATGTTGGTGCTGAAAAGATGGGCTTTTGACTCAGGGAACATTTAGGGATCATCAAAAAAGCTTCACAATGTCCCTGTCACAATTCAGTCCATGCTCATTCTTTTATTTAATTCTGAAACAAGCCCATTGCATATCTTCAGTATTTGTATAAGATATAGGTACTTACAGACCACTTTGATTGTTAGTTCATCGAGCTCTATGTCCTAGGCTAAACAGTAGCCCATCCTCACTAATTTGTATGTTTCTTTGTGAATTATACGCTGATTTCTTTCAAGTTCAATGTAGATAAGTATTTTTAAACATTATTTTGAAAATCTAGTTGGCAACACAATCTTTATGAATCTGCTATTTTTTTTTGTAGAAAACATTTTTCCCTCTTAAGTGATGTCAGGAAGGCATGTGCCTTTTCCATTGTTAGGTGGCATCCAAATTTTTTCAAGCCATACAACCATGGTGATCTTTTGTCTTCATTCTTTCCCAGAGCACACGAAATAATACATAATATGTCATGTGTTTTTATATATTTAAAGAGAAATCCAAGGGAGCAGAATCAGCAAATTAATTTCTTAAATCAGCAGTGACAGTGTGCAACCCAACTGGCAGAAGCAAGTAGAACCACTTTTAAATTACAGCTTGTCATCAGTAGCATGTGCAAATACCTTGTTAATTCGTGTTCCCACCTCCCACCCTCATGTTATAGTTTATTTATGGCATATATTGTTT
>NC_058130.1:488972331-488992331 GCF_016433145.1 Gracilinanus agilis | reverse complement strand
CATGATGTGTTCAGTAATTTTAACTTATATTTCTCTGGTGTTTTCAGATTTCCAGAATTGTTGTTACCTTAATCACATAGCTAATAAATGTAGTAGATAGGATTTGCACTCATCTCTCCTGAATCCCAGTTGCATATGTTTTAACTGCAGCATGGCTGCTGTACATACTATAACTTCTTTGAGCTACAGTTGAGAATTGAATTAAAGGTAGACACCAAAGAATGAATAGCCATTAAAAGGGCTTTAGAGGTCCTAGATCTTCCTGAACTTCTCATATGACCCAAAAGAGAACAATGTGATGCTTATAGGAGTTGTTCTCTTTCTCTCTCTCATCCTAGGCTGTCTCAAGTGTGCTTTGAAGGATTAAGCTTCTCTTGACTAGAGAATTTTTGATTCACTGTAGGTTATTAAAATTTCCTTGTTTACATGCTGATAAATCAACTTTGAGTAGGCTAATGAATATGATCGCTGAGAGAAGTAAAGGTTTCTTATATGCTAGAGAGATAAATTATAACTTTGTCACTTCTCTACAGGCTTATCTCATTAGAATTTGTATATATCTCATGCTTTCTCAATAATGATAAGATTGCCCTCACATCTAACTATATTTCTAGAAGCAATTATGCAAATGTAGTTAGTGGTCATTAGTTGTTTTATATACCAACCACAATAATAGATAATATTTATATAATTCTAATTATGTCCAAGGGACTTTACAAATATCCCATTTGATCCTCACAAGTCTGAGAGGTAGGTGCTATTATAATCTCTGGTTTATAGTTGAGGAAACTGAGATAAATGGAGATTAAGTGACTTGCCCAAGGTTACACAGCTAGTAAGTGTCTAGGTTGGTTTGGAACTCAGGTCTTCTTGATTGCAGGTTCAGGGCATCACCTAGTTGTCAATATCTGTGTAGGAAGTTGCTAGCAAAGGAAAGATTGTGAAGGTTGAGGAGATGGGAAAAAATAAGTGTTGCATAGAATAATATTGTCATTCCTCCTTCTTCCTTCTCATAGTCAGAAGTTGAAGCATCCATTTCTCTGAGTCATGTTAGAGGGATTTTGTTTCTAAGAAGTAGTTGAGATCATCTTGTCTATCTTTATCTTCTTAGCATACCCACTGGTCACCATTTCTCTCAGCCTTGTAATAATTGTTTCATTAACTTGAGCAAAAGCCTCATAAGCAGCATCAATGTATTTGAGAATATTTGTAGGAAAGGGACAAGGAGCCTATATTTGAATCCTCAGCTTGGGGGGAAGTCCACGTTGTACCAAGATGGAGGAGTCCACATGTGAGTAATGAACCTGACTTCTGACTCTTCTCTTTCAACAATTTTCTCTCTACATTTTCTCTGAAAAATCTACCCAGCACTTTCAGTATCAACACATTACTAACGAATGAAAAGTAGGACACTAATCCATGGTGACACCTGACTACATATTCTCTTAATTAAAAAAATACAGGAAGAAGAATGAAACAGTTTAAAAGATGTTTGATCTGGAGTCAGAGGATAAGGGTTCAAACAATGGCCTTGTTAGTTACTAATTATATATCCTTTGTCAAATCTTTATGCTCCTCTGATATTCAGCTTAAGTATGTGTAAAATGAAGGATTTATATGAGTTAACTTCTAAGACCTCTTCCAGCTCTAAAACTTTGATTATATAACTTGTTATTATAGGCAAATGACTGGAATAATTGTTCTTGACCTTAAGAATATATTTCCTTAATACTAATGTCTAAATCCAGTTGAACTTCGCCAGGTTATATAACTAGTACCCACTTTTGGAAAAAGAAAGGAATCTTTTAAGGGGAAAAACACTTCCTAGCTATTAAGGACAGAAATTTGGGATTGTAGGATTTTATATTAAGAACTAATAGAATTTAGAACTAGTACAGTAAACTCCCCTTAATTTATGATTTGGAAAGTCAGATAGAGAAAATTACAATAACTTTTTCAAAACATATCAATATTTCCTTTTAAAAAGTAGGGCTGAAGCCCAAATGAATCTAATTGAATAACATTTTCAGGTAACATTATTTATATAATATGTTAAAATTGCGATTTCATTTTTATAACTAATCTCTTTACACGGAATCATAGAATCATAGAATTTTAGAGTTGAAAGAGATTTCAGTGGCCATCTAGTCCAAGCCACACATGAAAGAAATCTCCACTATAGAAGAGATGACATGTGGTTATCCAGACTTTACTTGAAGATTTCTAAGTAAGGTGAAACTATTATCTCTTGGCACAATTTGTACCAATTTGGTAAAGCTTTAATACACTTTATAATTAATCTTTAATACATTTTATAATTAACCTAATGCTCTTTAGCAAGTATTCTCTAACACCAAGCCAAAATTAAATTTCTATTGCTCTTGGTTCTGCCCTCTGGGGCCAAATGGACAAATGTAATCCTTCTTCTACACAACAGCCTTTCAAATATTTAAACAAAGCTATGCCTGTTCTGATTCTTTTCTCAAAGCATAAATTCTTTGGATGAAGTAAGATGATTCCAGATAAGAAGTCTGTGTCAATTGGCTAATGCAGTGATGGGCAAACTTTTTAAAGAGGGGGCCAAAGGAAAGGAAATGCTCATCTGTCAGTCTGTTTCTAAGGCAACTCTTTTGAGATTTTATTGTATTGTATCCTACTCATTGTATTCATCAGATTAGGAATAATGTCCTACAGCTGGATAGAACATTTCAGGCCCACTCCCCCCCACCCCCCATCTGGCCCATCAGCAGTAGTTTGCCCATCACTGGGCTAATGGATTTCCATCACACTCTGGATATCTGGATATTGTGTAAAATTGTCAACTGCTCTAGAATGAGGAAGTTCCAGTGTGAGAACATAGGAGATGTACTTTTCCAATAAGCCCCACAGGAGGAAACATCTGGAATGAGAAATCTTGGCCCAATTTTCTTTATCTTTGCTCCTTTGGCCAGACAATAACCTTAAGAACTTCAGAGAGTATGGAAGATATTGCACTTCCTATCCTCTAATTGATATATTGGCACTCCCCCAACAGCTGGCGATAGTGTCTGCACTTAGAGCAAATGAGACACTAGATGCAGATTCATAGCTCCATGAGAATTGTAGCAATGAAGCCAGAAGACAAAATACTTGAACACTTTATAAATTGATGGAAAAGACTTTCAGCAAAAGGAAGGTATGAAGTATACCTTTGTAGTATGTGCTCTCTAAGCATGAGTCCACTTTTTCTTACACTCTGTATATACTTACAAGTGAGTGTGCCACAGCCTTTAGGGGAGACCTTTATAACAACTGTTCTTACTTCACCCATTTCTTATACATCCAGTTATAAAAACTACTTATGCATGGTTGACTAAAATGATTCTTCACTAATAATCTTGGGGAGAAGCACACTGACAGAGGGAGATTCAAGTTTATGGCATTAGAGAATCACACCCACACCCGAGTCCTCAAGGATACCTCTCAGACTCTGACTGGGAGGTTTATCTTTGTTCTAGGACTCAAGAATCTATGAGTTCAATAAGCATCCTTACAGCTTACACATGCTATACAATTATAACTGAATATGAATGAGAATTTACCCATAAAATTGAAGATAAGAAATGAATTAGAAAGTAGAATTCAACAACACATTATTGAGAAGAAATATGCTTAGAAAATATTCCCACAGAGTGAAAAGGTGGGGCTGCAACAAAATTACTGTATTTAAGGCAAATTAAAAATACAAAAAAATATAATTCTTAAATCAGGATTTTGGACAAGTGAAAATTAGATATGGTTAAAGGGAAAATTGGACACTACACTATGTTTTAAGCCACTATTGACAATGAAATTAAATTAATCATTAAATATATTTATTTGCACATACATACATATGTATCTAATAAGTTAGTGGAAATTTGGGGTTCATTTGAGTTTTAAATATTTAGATATATGACAAGCTTCCTGTGGATATTTAGGGGACTTGAAAACTACATTTCCCATGATTCCTCTTGTAATGCAGGTAAACAGGAAGTGTGATTATGTAAAAGAACAGTATAAGACTCCTGAAGTCATTGGAGGTAGGCTCTTTTTGCTATGAGGGAGGCAGGTGGGCAGAAGGTATAGCGGGGGATTTGAATTAGATCTTAGCAGGCACGTGGTCTTCTTTATTTTTCCAACATGACCTTAATTAAAATATTAATACTTCTATTTACATCCATCTATATCCACTATATCCATCTTAAATGTAACAGGTTTTTTTGTGGAGAGGAGGCGGTGTGCTAAAGGTTGAGTTGGGCCTCTTTCCCTGGGCTTTTAATAAATCCTTATAAATATCATACCTTGGAGACATTGAATATTAATTCTAAAACATTTTTTATAAATAATTTTTATAAATAAAAATTTTAAAACATTATACAGAACATTAAATAACATACATTTTGAAAATTTAAGGGAAATTTTAAATAGCAGGGAAAAATAGACACTAAAATTCTAATAGTTGGGATAATTAATGTGCCCTTCTGAAACTTAGACAACCAACCAAACAAACAACAAAACTCTAAGAAAGAAATTAAAGACAAAAATACAACTTGCAAAAAGTCCTCAGAGATAGGGAGGCAGTCAATATGTCGCTGGAGATGGAGTCAAGAAGACCTAGGTTTAAATTCCGCTTTGGATGCTTACTAATTGACTCTGGTCAAATGCCTTTATATATCTCCTTTTCCTCCTCTATAAAGTGAAGGGATAGATTTGATAATCTCTATTGTCTTTTAAAATTCTAAATCTATAATCCAATGAAACTTTGCTTACTATATGGAAACTAAATGAATACACATTTCAGCTAGACATGGCACAATTACAAAAACTGGCCATGTACAAGACATAAAAATTTCAAGAATCATTACATACAAACAGAAATATTAAATGTAAACTAAAATGCCTTCAAAGAAAATATTCAAAGTTAAATTTAGACTAAATAACTTAGTCCTAAAGAATGGCTGAACAGCTGTCATAGAGGTATTATGTAAACTGATTAAAAAATACAAAATTATTCAAAATGCCAATATATATGGACTGTAGCCAAAAAAAGAACATAAAAGGAAATTAATATCATTAGACACTTTTATCAATAAAAGAACACACAAAGGATTGTACAGGATTTTTGTAAATTTAAAAAGAAACAAAAAATCCCAGTTAATTGCTAAAAATATAAGATTTAAAAATCAAAGAAGGATTAACAAAGTTGAAAGTAAAAAATTTCATTTGGTAAATCAAATTAGGAGCTTACTTTTTTCATACAACAATTAAATAAATTAAATAAATGAATTTTTTTACATGAAGGTAACCAAATCTTCTCTATTTTGTTTTGGAGTTCATCTACTGTTTTTTTGAGTTATTTTCTGGAACTGGGTTATGTTCTTTATATCTTGTGGATTAATCTAATTGGTTATATTTTATAAATATTCATACATTTCATTTAAAGTATTCCTTTATTCACATGTCATTGGACAAAAATTATTATTATATCTTTCCTCCATATCTTACATTGCATCTATTTAAAAATACTCTTCAGGGTTATCTGGAAATAAGAAATGTAAGAAGTCTTTTCAAAAAGATCATCAATGAAGCAACCATGTACATCATCATCCCTTTTGTTTGGTATAGTTCTATATGTTACTAGCAATATGAAAATAAAAATAAATTGATGGAATTAGCATTTGGTATAAAAAAACAGAACACTCATGTTTGAAACTCATATAATTTTGTCTATTCAGAAAACATTAAAAAGTCACCTATAAGTGAAATGAAATGTTAACTTCTGACAAACACCACTACATAAATTATTATCCTTTATATTACCAACAAAACCCAATATTTAAAAATTGAAAAAGAAATTCCATTCAAAATAACTACAGAATATATAAAATATCTTATAACCTATCAAGAAATACAGGAATTAGATGAATTTTATAACAAAAGAATCTTTACAAAAATATAGATATAAAAATTGGAGAGAAATTATTTGCACATCATTAAGTTCTGCTAATAGGGACAGTGAAGTGGCACAGTGTATAGCATATTGGACCTGGAGTCAGACAGACTCATCTCTTTGTTTTAGTTTCATCCTCTATAACAGGGGTCGGCAATGCATGGCTCTTGAGCCATATCTGGCTCTTTTGAGGGCCAGATATGGCTCTTTCTGCAGGAGCCCTTATGTCATTTTTTTTTCAGGCGCTGTTCCAGGAGTGCGCACTGTGAGCACTGTACGGCTCTCACAAAATTACATTTTAAAAAATGTGGTGTTCATGGCTCTCACGGCCAAAAAGGTTGCTGACCCCTGCTCTATAAGATAAACTGGAAAAGAAAATAGCAAACCACTCCAAAATCTGCCAAGTAAAACCCAAATGGGGTCACAAAGAATTGGACATGACTGAAAAGGACTAAGCAACAAAAGTAATTAAACTCATAGACTTAGAATTAAAAGAGACCTTTGGGGTCACCTTGTTTGATTTTCCTGATCTTACAGAAATTGTTTAGACTGCGTTAGCTTTTTTGAAATATGATACCTTTTGGGGAAAAGTGTTGGTATGTAAAATATTCAGATTTTCTTGGATCAAATTCTACTTTATTGAAAAGTTATCTTCCAAACATTTGGTCTAAATAGCTGGCAGCATGATGTCACATCTTTTTAAGTTCTTTTTCTGCAAGCTAGAAGGTTCAATGGATAGAGTAATAGAAACAACATCTCTAAGACTTGAATTCAAATCTGACCTCAGCTACTTACTAGCTGTGTGACCCTGGGTAAATCATATAAATCTGTTTTCTTCACTTTATCTGTATAATGAGGGTGATAAAAACAGCTACTTCCCAGAGTTGGTGTAAGTATCAAAAGAGATAAAAGTCAAGCTTGTTGTACAATGTCTGGCCTCTAGTGAGTGTTATATAAATATTATTATTATTATTATTATTATTGATGTTTGTGGAAGGGAAGTATAGCTGTTATATTTAAAATGAATTTACATTTTCATTTTATATAATGTTATTAACATATCATATTTATTATAATTGATACATTTTCTTAGAACTATAAATTTGCATAGGATTAGAGACTGGCATAGGGAACTTCAGGATGAAAAAATTCCCTTTACCAATGCAAATCACCATCTTTTCAACAACATAGAGTATTAAGAGATTGTTCTAGAATGCTGAGAGGTCAAGTGATTACCAGTGGCTCTTTAGTCAATCTATCTGAAATAAGACTTTTTCATCCTGAGCACAGATCTCTATCTATGGCACCATGATACCCAATATACAGATATTTATTAGCAACTTTTTGATATTAATTTCATATTTTACTTTTTTTAAATGAGAAGAGTTAAAGTCAATTTTTACTAAAGAAAGATAATATGTGCATTAAAACCAAATGAAGCCATAGAAAGGTTGAACAGAAGGAAAATATAGACTTTAATTTTCTTCAGGGGGCATCTAATCTCCCCCTGAAAACTTCTGGAAAATTTGATGAGACAAGTTTTCTAAGGAGCCTCAGAGAATTAGTTGGCAATGTGTCTGCTCAGCTATATTGATTTCTTTATTAAACTCAGTTTTTTTTCCTCTAACTTGCCTCCAGTCTCTTCATGACTTTTATATCAAGCTTAGAATCTAAATGTTTATTTCTATGTTAAAAAATTTAATATGCAATGATGTTGTGGTTAATTCAGCCATGGGGAATTCAGAAAACAACATTAAAATTATATGATCGTAGAGGCAGAACCAAACCCTTAGGAGAGACAATTGTTTTTAGAAAAGTTAGCTGTGTTCTTTCATTTCTAGGGTTTCCAATTTGAAAATTACAAAATAAATCCCTTTTGCTGTTTTAAAATTTTCCCAACATACTTTACTCTTTTATTTTATTTTGTTTTTAACAACATAGTCCATATTTTTGTAGGACTGTGAGTCTTTTATCCTGGACATTGGTATGGTAGCAGTGACTTGAACCAGCTACTTTTCTTATCCGAGTTTTGTGGACCAATAGTTTTTCTTAACTGTGAAACTGTTTAGATGGCTTTCAGTAAAAAATACATAGGGTTTGATTTCATCTATACTATTGACATGAAAATGCATAAATTTGAAAATTGATGAAGAAAGGACATTTCTTGCATTGAGAAGGATGTGTATGCAAAATGTAAGGGTGAAAAAGGGGTTTTATGGGTTATATATATATTAAATATGGTCACCAGAGGATTGAACTATTATCAATCTTCAATTAAGAATAATCTCAAATCAAAATTGACTTTTATGGAAGTTTATTTACATGAGAGAAGAGAGAGAGGAAGAAAATAAGAATCTATCTCACTAATTAATCCAGGTAGATCTTAACCCTCAGCAGAAGGTTAAAGGGCCTGAAGCCCAGAGGCGAATGGAGCAAAAAAAAATAGTCTATAAAAGGAAGTTTCTTAATAGAAGTTCAGGAAGATTCAGTCTTTAAACTCAATATGTGGAACAATAACTTCAATATAATGATTCTTAACATGATACTGATTTTTCAATTCTTTTATTCAGCAGATTTGCTACAATATCATCTGGTCTAGCATTTAAAGCAACAATGTTAACCCTTCTTTTTTTCATCTCTGCTGCTGGTAGATTATAGAAGGGAGAATTAAGATATGTGACATCTGGGGCATGCTTATCCCAGGTGACCAATGGTGCTGGAAGATGTTGCTTTAGTAAAATGTAAGAGAGCATGAAATGTGAGAATAGAATAGTTAAATCAACTTTCTTAAGTTAGAAAAAAGTAGGAGATAGTTATACTAATTAAGTAGTCTCATTCAATCCATACCTGTGAGGTGCCATCTTAGTTGTAAACCGGCTTTACTACTTCTCAATGTGTTAAGAATAATAATGCTGGGATAGGATATAAGTAAATTCAGCATAGAATTAAATTCCAAAGATCTTTACACTTAATTAATATTAATATATAAAGACAGTACTTTATACAGACCATTCATCTACTTACACAAACGTGTACACATATTGGACCATGTGCATTCTTACATGTCTAAAGTAGTAACTTTTCACACTATAAAGTATATTCATTAGCAGTGTTATTCACCAATTATTATGATTAATAAGACTATGCCCTGTGCTCCTCTGTTGCATATTTATATGAAAAAGCAATGAACAAAACACAATACAAGATACATATTTGTTGATGTGTTGCTAATAGCTTTATATCTAGGACTTGAAATAGGTTAATGTTACATATCTTGGTGGGGGGGATTACCATATTATTGATTTGATTACTTGTAAGCCCTGGATAAATGTTTTTTTTTCACTTTTTACTCCTTATGCCCATAATAGGGGCTGTGATTAGGTTAAAGTAATTTTGTATCAATTATTATTGTCATTGATAAAAATGAAATATTTGTATATAACATAAGAGTTTGCAAAGTAGTTCTACATAAAGTACAGTTCTGTGAAGAATTTATACACTTCTTACTTGTTCATCGATAGCCACTAGAAAGCCTCTCCTGTTGACAACACTAGTATCTTGTTAAAGGTCTACATGTGCTAAGTATTCTCATGTGCACAGTATAAAATTGAATACTGACTCCACTCTACATGCTGGGCAGATCTGTATATAAGATTCCATTCAATTCTATTTCATTTCATGTCAACAAAACATTTGCTAAATGCCTACTAGTATAATTTGCTCTAGATATGAAGATTAAATAAGTTTGGGGCTCCAACTTTCTTTCCAACCTTACTTCATATTATTGACTGTGCTCTGTGTTCTAGTCAAGCTAGACTACTAGACTGCTAAATTTGGAATTTATCTCCAGTTTCCATGCATTTTTTCACAAACTATCCTTTTGTGGAATTTACTTCCTTCTCATTTCTACATTAATAACAACAACGACAAACATTAATAACAATAATACCTAATATTCGCAAAGTATTTTTACATCTGCAAAGCACTTTATAACATTATCTAGGTTAATATTTTTCATCCTTCAAGGTCACCTCCTTCATGAGGATTTCCTTGATATACACAATTGTTAAGAATAATTTCCTCAAATTTCTTTTTATTTACTTATTGGTGAATATATCATGTTCTTCCAGCATAATTTAAGTTCTTTGAGGTGTTTAATATTTCTTGAATAAGATATTGTTCCTGCCTTTTCTGATATTATATGCAAAAAAAGAAACATGGAGAAATAACCAAGATTCTAGGCAGTTATACTAGATGTTAAGTGAAAAAGAGAAATCTCTGTTGTTAAGAAAAAAAATTTAGGAGGGAAAGAGATTGTTGTCATTTTGAGAAGTTCTATAAAGCTAATGGAAAGTCTAATTTGTGTCTAGAAGAGAGACTCTTAATTCCTTTACATCTTAAGGCATGTAGGTACCAAAATGGAAAGAGTCCTGCATCTGGAGTTAGGTAAAATTCAAAGCTGGCCTGAGAGATATACTAGCTGTGTGACTCTGGGCATATAACTTAATTAATCTTCCTCAGTTTTCTCACATGTAAAATAGGAATAGTAATAGCAACTGTTTCCCAGAGCAGTTGTGAGGATAAAATGTGAAAATACTTGCATAGCTTTTTGAAAATATTAAAGGATTATATGACTATCACTTACTATTATTCATAGAACCTTTTGGTGAAAACTATAGACTCCTCACAATAGTTTTTAAACAACTAAAGTTGTTATAGATTCTAATGTAATGTTAGTGAAAATAAATATGTAATTTTTCCACCTACATGACTTAAGGGACCCTTATGATAAGAACATTTGGTCCTAAAAAGAAGGAGATAAAAGGAAGTTGGAATAAAAGCAGAAACCGAGGATTCATGAGAGAGACTGGGTAGTTGGTGAAGCAAAATCTGAAAATTGGAAGAGATAGAATTGAAGGTACAATTGGAGAGATTATACATTAAATAAGAAAGAGAGTCACATATTCTAATGAGACTTGAGGGAAGTAAAAAAAAGTGAATGAATAAGGCCATAGAGAATTTCTAGGACCTAGAATTTCTTCTAGGAAAGAATATTAAACATCATTCAATCCAACTCCCTTATTCAGTGGTGAGGAAATCAAAACTCAGAAAAATTAAATGATCAACTTTTTATATATATAATGTAACATGTATGACCTTATGTAAGGTGAACTGCCTCACAGAATTCCAGAGTACCCCCCAGAACTCCAGGAAAGGGGGCAGTTAAGAATGTGGGTATAAAAGCAGGTCACCCAGTTTGGCAAGGA
Organism: Gracilinanus agilis; assembly: GCF_016433145.1. Classification (NCBI taxonomy): domain Eukaryota; kingdom Metazoa; phylum Chordata; class Mammalia; order Didelphimorphia; family Didelphidae; genus Gracilinanus; species Gracilinanus agilis. Next base: position 488,981,093 of record NC_058130.1, on the reverse strand, counting down.
CACTCTTTGGGGGACCTGGGTGGCTTGAGAAGGGTAGTATTTTACTTTCTTGCTAGCTTATATCTGATCTCAGGGAGAAGGATACTTTGCTGTTTACTCCATACAGACTAAACCAGGCCGTGAGCACTGTAAAAATACCTATAGGCCGTATCCCAGCTAATCTCTAAATAATATACATCTACAATCAAGATTACCTCCACCATCTTAACTAGATAACATTTGATTCAAGAGATAGTTTAGTTTGTGAGGGAGTTAGGGGAATAAGTTTATTCCAGGCATTCCCCTCTGGGGGATTGCTATTTCTATCAATATCCTGAAGATACTAGATAGTTTTACCTCACCCTCCATCCTAGAAAATATCCCTTGTGTGTTTGGAATTCAGGGAGGTGCCATTTAAAAGTATCTTACAAACTTCCTGTGGACATGTGGGGAATTTTGAGACTACATCCCCCATGATCCAATGGGTTTCCGGTTTTGAGACGTGGGGACGTATTCAACATATAGGGTAGCTTAAATTCAGAGGTCAGGTTTGAGATGACCTCTTGGCTACGTAGTGAGGATGGGCGGTACTGGCAGTAACTTTGAAGAGATTTTGTCAGACGCGTGGTCAAATTGTATATTTTATCAATATGACCATGGCTTTAATTAAAATACTAATTTCGCTCATTTTATCAGTCTTTATCATTTTTAATTGTTTCACCCTCCTTCCCTATTTTCCTGAATTAATAAATCCCTTCTCTTGTTATGTTTGTGGGTTGTGCAAAGTTATATTTACAGGCTTTACCAACCAACATTACCAAAGCCAAATCTTCATCCAGGCAAGCTCTGAACATAGCTGTGATCCAGAGGGCAAGATAGCCGTTTGAAGTCATCCTGAGCACTTTATCTACTTTGGGCTTTGGGTATAATCTTCCTATAGTGGAAGCTGCTAATTTCTGTGGGACAGTTCCTTGTCTGTCAGCCAATTGAGCCCTGGAATAGCCAAGTCCAAATAGCCTCCGTTCTTGGTTTACAAGGATTTCTGTTATAACCGTTATTTTGGGCAAACAACTGCCCAGGAGGGGGAGGAGAAAGAATTCTAACCACTCACTCCCCTCCCCCTGCTAGTCCTTCCAGCTTAACCTCTGCTGGACTTTGCTATGATGGTAACCTCCATTGCCAACTGGATCCATCTTTACAGTAGTAAATAGGAGAAAAATTAAAACTCAGGACTTTTGAGTCCAAATTCAGTGCTTTTCCCCACTACAACAGGGGAATTAAGGGAAATTGCATGGAATAGCTTTTGTGTTCTATTTGTTGTAGGTAGCAGTGATTTATAGAATGGAATTTTGTCTAGGGTATCACAGGAACCTTAGAGTTGTAGAAGAATTAACAATACCCTTTAAAATGAATCCCCACCCCAATTTTCTCTGCTTTCGTCCAAAGACAAGTTAGTGAAGGAAACAAAAATTTATTTAAAAAATGTAAAATGTGCCAGCCACTGTGCTTTGTGCTGCATGTACAATTAAAAGAAAGAAGTAAGACAGTTCCTGTCTTCAAGGAGTTTATACATACATACATACATATATGTGTTTCTGTGTCTGTGTCTATACACATATATACAATACATAAAAGGGAACTGAGAAGGAGGAGGTTACTATCATAGCAAAGTCCAGACAGTCAGGACCACAGCTGATGGGGAGAGAGAATCATTAGTGCCTGATCCTATCTCCAAAATACAGTCCTAGAAGAAACTCACAAATGGGAAACAGGAATAGCATGGTGTAGAGATGTTCCAGGCACTGAGAAAAATTCTTGTCTGAAAAAGTATCTGAATCATGGTGGCAAAATCCAGAAAACCAGAAGCACAAAACAATGAGGAACAAAATACTTGTGCTGAAGAAACCAATTCATTTTTACAAAAGCTTTACGGGGCAGGAGCATGCATTATGAATTTTTACCTATATATCAAGCCTAAACTCTGTTCCTAATTCTGATCTCTGGTGTCAATTAGAACAAAATGATTCCCTTTTTCATATAGCAGACTCTGAAACAACAGAAGTCAATATTGTGTCCCAGCTAATTTTTCTCTCCTCTGATTTAAAAAAACTTTAATTCATTAACTTAAGAGAATTTAAGAGAACCTCCCTTGTTGTGCTTTTCTGGGTAGAATTAATTGAATTAAATATTTCAATGATATCCTAATAATGGGATTAAGAAAAAAGAACCCATGGAAAGATGAGGAAATTTCTTAATATTTTTAAAAAAGCAGAACAAACTTTATCATTACTCCATATGGTAACCTTTCAAATACTACTTAAAGACTACAATGTCATTTCTCATTTTTGTTTTCTCTTTTCCAAGCTAAATATTGCCTTTTTATTTTTTAAAATTTTATGTCATTATCATGCAAAATGCATTTCCATATTGGTCATTGTTATAAAAGTACACTCATAAAAAACCAAAACCCCCAAATAGAATCCTAAATACATTGATGTGAAAGATAGTGTGCTTTGATCCTCATTTATCTGACTTCTATAGTTCTTTCTCTGGAGGTGGATAATATTGACCATCACAAATCTTTTAAAATTGTCCCAAATCATGGCATTGTTGAGAGTAGCGATGTTTTCGCTATTGATTTTCATACAATATTGCTGTTACTATATGCAATATTTTCCTGGTTTTGCTCATTTTACTCTGCATCAGTTCATGCAAATCTTTCCAGCTTTTTCTGAGATCATATTACTTATAATTTCTTATAGCCTAATAGTATTCCATAACCAATGTGTTTCACAATTTGTTCAGCTATTCCCTAATTGATGAACAACCCTCTATTTCCAATTCTTTGCCATGTCAAAAAGAGCTACTATAAACACTTTTGGGTAAGTAGGTCCTTTCCCCCTTTTGTTTGATCTCTTTGATACACAGACCTAGGAATGGTATCACAGGATCAAAGGGTATATGCCTTTCGGCATAGATTCAAATTGCCTTCTGGAATAAGTGGATTAGTTCCAAACTCAACCAACAATGCATTAGTGTCTCACATTTGTATATCTCCTCCAACATTTATCACTTTTCTTTCCTGTCATATTGGCTAACTTGATAGGAATGAGGTGGTACCACAGCATTGTAGGGCAGTTTTCTTTGATAATTTCTTGTATTATGATGTCCAGGCCTTTTTTTGTTGTTTTGTTTTGTTTTTTGATCAGGGCTTTTAGGTAATTCAATAACTTTTAGATTTTTTTCTTCTGTATCTATTTTCCATGTCAGTTGTTAATTCAATGATATATTTTGTGTTTTCTTCAATTTTTTCAGCCTCTTGTTATTTTATTTTTGAAGTCTCATGAAGTTATTATCTTCTATTTGCTCAATTCTTATTTTTAAGAACTTATTTTCATCCTTGAGCTTTTGAATCTCCTTTTCTGTTTAGTCAATTCTACTTATTAAAAATCTTTTTTCTTCATTGGATTTTTGTCCCTCTTTTCCCATTTGGCCAAGTCAACAACTCTTTTGAACTTCCCTATCCCTACTGAGAATATTGCCTATCCTTCTAGTCACTGAGGTTTTCAAATCCAATGTTATGAGTAACGTTTTCCTCTGGTTCACTCATCATTTCTAGTCAGCCACCAAAATTTGTAGATTTTACTTTCATGACTCTCACATCCATAACTTTCTCTTCATAAACAACTATCCCCATAATTCATAGTCTTATTACCTCTCACCAGGACTAAAGTAATAGCATCCTAACTGGATTCCCAGCTTCCAGTCTCTCAACTTTTCAAACAATTTCTTTCTATAATATTTCAATCATTCCACTGGATTCATATCAACAACACATATTATACCATTGTTGAAAACATCAGTGAGCAAAACATAACATATTTATACTTAACATCCTTGGAGCTATTTTGTGTATGTGTGTGTGGGGAGAGGGTCCTGACTGATTTGCTAGGTAATATACTTTGAAGTTCAGATGTTTATGATAAATATTTGATAATATTTCTTGTAATTGTTTCTGAATTTATCTAGATGCATTCATTTGGTGTAAAATCTTTAGGTTTTAACTAGTTGAAAAATATTTTATATTTGGTGATTACTCTTATTCCTATATATATGAGAATTATCATTGTAGCTCTAATTGTAAACATAATCATGTTTTATTGTCTTCTAGATTTATCTTTCCTTTTATATTTTAAATTTTAACTACATTTTTAAAATTTTATATTTTCATTATAATATATTATTATATTATGTTAATATGTACATATATTATGTTGTGTTATCACATTATTTATTTATTTATTTGTTTTTTTTTAACTCTCCTTTTATATTTATGTCACATATCTATTTGGAACTTGTAATAAATTGCTTAAACTGTTGGTCCAAACCTAATTTCTGACAAACCATTTTCTAATATCTAGCAATTCTAGCTGAATAGGAAATAATTTTTATTAATGTTTATAATTTGCTCCATTGATCATATTTTTTATTTTCAAGTGATTTTATTTATGAGTGGTTTATAACATAATCTGAGATCTGGTAATGCTAGCCTCTCTTCATTCATTGAACAAAAAAACAACTTATCTTTATATTATTGCACTTTTGTCTTGCCAGATAAATGCTTATTGTTTCTACTTCTACAAAATAACCTTGAGTAGGTTGATTGGCATGGCATTAAATCTGGAAATAATTCTAGATAATCATTTTTATTATATTGGTGTGACTTAGTCATGACCAATTAATATCTCTCTCGTGATTTAAATCTTTCCCTGTTTCTATGTGTGTTAAATAACAGAATTCATATAAAATCTGAGTGTTTCTTACAAGTTGACTCACAGATACTTTCATAATGGCTTTGAACTGTATGCCACTTTTGAAACTCTTTAATTTGGATTTTATTAGTAAGATGATGGCAAATTTATTTTATATTCTGCTAACTTAGTTATGATTTTTATTATTTTTTCATTGAATCTCTCTGATTCTCACATCTCTGTATATAGTCATCAGTTCCCTTCTTTTTTCCTTATACTTATTTTTTCAAATTATTTTTTCTTGTTTTGTTGTTATAGCTAGCATTGATAACTAGTAGCTTCATGGCACAATTGATAGAGTTCAAACCTAGCCTCAAACATATAGTAGTTTTGTGATGTTGGTCAAGCCATTTTTCCCTATTTGACTCAGTTTTCTCATTTGTAAAATGAGCTAGAGATGGAAATGACAAACCGCCTTAATATCTTTGCCAAGAAAACCCCAGATGGGGGTAACAAGGAGTCAGATACAATTAAAAAAACTGAACATCCGAATTTATAGGACCATATCAATTGAATAATAAAGGGAGTAGTACATTGCCCTAATTTTATTAGAATGATTTCTTATGTTACCTTAAAAAATATTTTAGTTGTTGTACTTAGTTTTTATCAATTGATGTGATTTTTTATATTATTTGCTCCTGTAATATATTCTATATTCATTAATATAAATGCATTATTATTTATTTAATATAATCTATTTTGTCTTATTTTAATCTATTTCAATGAGAGTTTTTCTAATATTTTGCTTTTTCTTAGTTTCTGATATTTGTCCAACTTTTTCATAATGAATAATCATGTACATATGTATATATAAAGAACTGTATCCTTTTGCTAATATTTTTCCAAGTTGTATATCAACAGATATTAGTTATTTTTGCCTATAGTTTTCTCTTTCTGCTTTCTCCTTCCATGTTTTAGGACACCAGGGTTCTATTTCTGTTTCATAATCTGTTTGGTAATTGTCTTTTATCTCTTTTTGCAGAAAATTTATGTAATTCAGGCATTTATTTTTAAGTACTTAATATAATTTGCTTGAAAGTTTATCTAAGCCCATGCTTTTTTTTAATTTGAAGATTTATTTATAATTTGTTTAGTTTCTGTTTTCAGATAAGCTTTTTTAGTTTTTTCATTTCTGATTTTACTAATCCTGGTATGTTATGTTATTGCAAATATTAAATCATTTTATTTATCTTTTCACTTTTCTTGGTATGCAATTTGGTATGTTTTCAGAATTTGTATTTTGTATTTATTTAGGGATTATCAGTGTATCTATTTTTCAGTTTACTCAGTTAAATATCCAAATGATATTCTCTTATTTCTCTCTTGTTATTGTTATATGTTTAAAGAGATATAAAGTTTCCTTTCTGGATTCATCCCATAAGGGATATATTGTTTTATTGTGATCATTTTCTTTGCTGCAATTGTTTGTTATTCTTATTTTTTGTTCTTTGATCCACTAATACCTTAGGGCTAAATGATTCTCTTGTTGTTATTCAGTTATTTCAGGTGTGTCTGACTCTCTGTGACCTCATTTGAGCTTTTATTGGCAAAGATACAGAATGATTTGCCATAGATTCTCCAGCTCATTTTACAGATGAGGAAGTGAAGCAGACAAGCTTAAGTGCATTGCCCAGGGATATATTGCTGGTAAGTGTCTGAGATAAGATTTGAACTCAGGAAGAGGAGTCTTTCTGACACCAGACCTGGCACCAGACACATGACCACTGGACCATATAGGCACTCACATTAAGTCTGACTTCCTGTTTCCTGAATTTACTCTCAGAACTCTTGTTTTTAGGTCCACTTATATGTGATCTGGGGCTCTCAGGATCTGATAGATCCTGTGGTTCTCCCCAAAGATATTTTGTCATATATCTTTTTATTTTCTTTATTTTATGGCAAATATAGAAATTAAACTCCAAGCATGACTATTATTCAAGGAAGTCAATTCCTGAATGCTATGGTCACATAAGGAGCATACAGATAAATATAGTAATGTCAGTAATTTGTTTACCTAGAAGAGAGGCTCAAGACCTAATTCTGATTGGATAAATTTACAGTGGTCCTCATTTTCATGTAGCAAATTGCCATAATCTCCAAAAACTGACAGTTGCAGAATAAAAAATGAACCCTCTATGAGAAAAATAAAGTTCTTAGACATCTCTCATACTTCAGCTCAGTAGTATGAGTACATAATAGCAAGGGTGCATGACACTTCTCTCTTGAACAAGACTGAGGCTCTGACTACTAATGCTACATGATGACATAATAATCCTATTATTAAATCGAGATTAGTGGACTTGAGGTCAGAAATGAAATCATCAGAATTTTATAGAGAATGGTTTCAAGAAATGATAGGGTTCCAGATAAGAAAATGTTACTGGGTAGCCAAAATGAAGCAAAGATGAGTTAAAGTTCATTGAAAGTTATCTGCATTGAGAAAGTGAAAGAACTATGTGGCCAATATGTTGGATGGATCATAAACGTGAACCAAAAGCTCAAATTCCCCTAAATGTTTAACAGTATGCCAACATATGTATTAATTTTAAGATTGAGTTAAGTTTTGTGAAGAAGCTACAGGATACCAAAAATATTTTTCTCAAATTATTTCCAAAATTAATCTTTTTGGGAGTAGCGGCAAAATAGATAGAATTTTGGAGTCAGAAAGATAAGTTCAGATACTGCCTTTGATACCTACTACTTTATGACTGTGGACAGGTAGCAATTTTTTCAGTCCTGTTGTTATTTCTCTAAGAATACATTTTGTAGAAAACTGCTAATTAGCACGAGTGGAAGGAATTTCTTCCATACTTGGAATTCTTTACACTGATAAAACCACAGCTCCAGATCAAAAAAGACAAAATCCAAACCACAAAAGTAAACCATATTACATAGAGCTATTCAAGCAAAACCTGGAAGGATAATTGTCCAGTTTTATAAAGGAGATTTTTATTCAGGTTAGAGTTGGTCTAGATAACCTGTTAAGTCTCTTCCAAATCTGAAATCTTTTATTCTATGAGTCACAAATTTTTCAAGAAGCTCTAAAACAAAAAGTCATGCATCTTCTGACACACATTCTCTTTAAACAAGGAATAAAATAAAATAATCAAATTCATGTGTGTTTTCAATAAATACATAGTCACGTTAAAAATTCACATTTGAACAAGAATTGTACATGGGTAAAATGATGGATGAATGCATTTTAAATAGTAATGAAATATTATTCCCTAGTGATATGTCACTATGGTGCTTAAAAACTTTAGATCAAGAGAAAAGATGACAGTAGAAGTTAGCTGATTCAGTTGATTTTTGTTTCAATGTTTCAAGATGGTGTAATAATTGAGTGTATATAGAGAATATGATAAAAAATGAAAATTAAAAAGGAATATCTAAAACATGATTTTGTCTAAAGCCATTGAATAAATTTTAAAAATCTTTGTTTTTTAAAGGAATAAATGTGATATATTCTCTGTCACAAGATCTATGGCTGGGCTTCAGAAACTATTATAAACTGATCAATAAGTAACTAAAATAATTTGTTCTTTATGCTAAGCTAAAATTAAAGCAGAAAATGTTGAAATTTAACTTTGTTATATGACTCAGCTCAGTATTTGAAGGATCCATGATTTCATCAATGAAGGTATTTCCTCCACTGTGTACCAAGAAAATGATCACTATCTTTATAATCAGAGGACGAGTGGATCATATCTCACCTCTTATTCTTACCAGTTGTCAAACTGGGCAAGTCCCTTAATGTTTTAAGGTTTCAGTTTTCTCATTTGTAAAATGAGGAGTTTTAAATAGATGGCATTCAAAGGTTCCTTCTTGCTAAAGTTCGTAAGATTGCAACTTCTCTCTGCCTTTGTAGGTAGTTTGTGTGTGTGTGTGTGTGTGTGTGTGTGTGTGTGTGTGTGTGTGTGTGTGTGAGAGAGAGAGAGAGAGAGAGAGAGAGAGAGAGAGAGAGAGAGAGAG